>NW_016159155.1:37295-95369 GCF_001687245.7 Rhagoletis zephyria
TGGCACCGCCCACTTATGATCACATATATGTATATCGGTAACCGTTCTACCAATTTGTACCAAACTCGGTGTGGTTATTGTGCTTGCCACATATAAGCAAAACGTTGAAAATTATTGAAATCGGACTAAAATAACGGCCGCTTCTCATATAACGGTAAATTTCAGAAATGCTTAAAACTTCAATATTTCGAAATTGAAGGACGCTAATTTACTCAAAACTGATACACACCGGCTTACCATGTAGCGGTACCTGCGCCGGAACTTAGACTTTCTTACTTGTTTTTTACTTATTTTACTGTTATAATAAATATCCTTGCCTATTTAAGAAATATTTTTTGGAAACTATTGTAACTTAAGAATATTTTCTTTAGTAGAGCGTTATGCGGCAGAAATGCTTATGTTTTGTTCATACATTCATTTCCAATGGTCGGCATAAAAAATAATTTTTTGCGAGTTAAAATTAAAAAGCGCAAAAAGGCGCATATTTAGCTTGAATTACGCCTTCATGAGAGAAACGTTGAATTGAATCAGGTTACTTTTGAAACTTTGTCTAAAAATTGGCGTCGTAACTGAATTTAATAATTCAGAAACCAGTGAACTCATATTAAATTGGGAGTCGTTATAAAATTGTGCGTTGTCTTGAACGCTTGTTGCTGAATGTCGTTTATATAAATACAGTATTACCATATTTTGAATATTACATAATTGAAGTGAAGGTTTACACTACCGCAATCGGATGTAGAAACTTTAAAATTAAACTTAAGTAGACAAAAGTCGAAAAGCCATCGAGAGAGAGTCGGTTCCATTCTACTTAAAGCAGCCGAACGAAAAAAGTCGATTTTTAACTAAAGTCAACCTTTCCATCCCTATCGTCGCTCCGCTGTGCAATAGTGTGATTTTGCTTTAAAGTCCTAATATAAAAAAGAATTATAGCACCTTTGCACCAAAACAACAGTCGCCAGTCGGCCAGTGTTATAAATTTTAGAACTCAATAGATTCACTCATTTTGAGAAAAATTTTATCCGGATTTTATCCGTATACACTAGTGTCCGAAAGGAGGATATCGGAATACATGAATAGTTCCGGCCAAACCATAATTTTTAATCCACAACTTATAATTCATTGAAGAGGATTTGTATTGCACTTGTAGAAAGGAGAGCGTTTTAACGTTTTGCAATTTTTTAAAAGCAATAGTTCAGTTTAAGGAAATATATAAAATGCAGTGACCAAATAACAACACTGTTCCACTGTACCCATTTTATGACTAGGTATGACTCTATAAATTTGTGTGTGAGAAAGAGAAGTGACTCCCCTATTACATGCTCCGATGGTGAGGGCTCTCTTTGGAGAGTCTGATTCATTTTCCAATATGGTAGCTAAGGAATAGGTGTGTCCTAACGAATTTTCTCTCTTTGCGCAAAATCAACGTCAATGCTGGGGTAGTCTGATTGGTTGCAAGGTATGTTGTCTGCCTGCCTGCCTGAATGCAGGCCTGCTTGCTGCATTACAGTTAAGTCTTGCTGAATGCCAGAGCATTGTTCGAACTGGTTTTATATGGAGGGTGGCAGTAAAAAGATGTCGTCTGGAATTAGAAGTTGTATGACAGGTTTAAAATACGAATGCTTGACTGATTATGTAGCTGTTTACATGTATTAGTAACACAAGCTGACTGAATGATGCCAGTGTGGTATCGCCGATAAAGGATAGGCAAAACAGTTTCGTCTTTCGAGTCAGAAGGGTTGGTCGGCAGCTACATTTAACGCACATTTTTGTGGATTAAACAAAATTAGCTTTCGGAAGCGAATCGAATTGGAACGCGCGTGTAGTCTGTCGGACAATGGTCAGTGCGTAAGCTGTGTCGATTTACTGCATTAAGCGTCGCGTGTATTATTGCAAATTAACTAAGTGTGTAAGCGATTACCTGATTACAAGATTAGACCAAAGATTTTTTTATTAAATAGTAAACAATTTGTAAAAAAAAAGATTAATGTAATTTTAAGTGAAAAATAAACAAAAGAGTATTAATAAACTGAAAGTTCGCCAATTAAAATATAATTTCCCGTGATTAAGTTGAAATAAAAATCGTCAAAATTCTGTCTTCGTTGTGGAGCGCGCCCACCCAGCTGGTCGGTGGACTGGAATCCAAAGGTGCTAAACAGCCAAAATTCAAAATAACCGTCGTCAGTACGCCGAGTCCATCACCAACATCGCCGCCACCAACACCACCGCCATTATCGCTGTCGCATAACACCTCCAACAACATCAGCAATTTCCCGTTGTTATACAAGCACAGCAATATGGTGGAGACTACAACTCCTCCCAGCGGCATTGCTGTGAAACGTTATGCCGTCGGCATGGTTGGCGAGGGCAGCCCGCTTAGTGAACACCAGCTTCAGCTTCAGCATCATCACCATCAGCAGCAACAACAACAACAACAACAACATTTGCAACATCAACTGCAACAACAACAAACCAACCTGCAACACGCAAACCATGGCCGCCAGAGTTCGCGATCCCCACCCGCGACTACACCGAACGCTGCGTATTTGACGACCGCCATGCTTTTGAATTCGCAGCAGTGCGGCTATTTGGGACAACGTTTGCAATCCGTTTTGCAGCAACAACAGCAGAAACACCATCTACAACAACAGCAACAACAGCAACACCAACAGCAGCACTCACAACAACAGCCACAATCACAAACTCCTTCCTCCGACGATGGCTCCCAATCGGGCGCTACCATAATTGATGATGAGCGTCCATCCCGACCTGCGCCAGCTACAGCAACTGCTGCGGCGGCAGCCGCTTCACTTTTTACAATTGACAGTATTCTGGGTGGCTCGAGGTCAGCTGTGAATAGCAACAATTTAAACAGCATCAACAACAACAGCAACAATAATAGCAATCATATTAGCATCGGCAGCACAAAACGGGCCGATTCTCCCGCCTCACCCAGTTCTAACTCCAGCTCAGCGGCAACAAGTCCCATACGACCACAACGAGTTCCAGCTATGCTGCAACATCCCGGCTTGCATTTGGGACATTTGGCCGCAGCAGCAGCGACCGGATTTGCCGCCTCACCGTCCGATTTCTTAGGTGAGTAACTATTGTAGGATTGCCGGTTTATCGAATTAGGAAATTTGATACTTTTTTGCGAACCTTTTGCCAACAAAATTGTTGTGTGTCTTGGCAAAAGCATTTAAGTCGGTACAACATTTTTTTTTGGTGAGATTGAGTTTTAAGTTAGGAACTGATATTTTTATTTATGTATGTTAACATATCCTTACCTTAATATAAAAACGCGTTTTCTTTCGAAATACTTCTTGGTATAAACGTCGGAAGATTATTCATCAAGGACTAATTAAATTAGTTTCAGTATTTATTAATAACCAATATTTTAAAGAAACACTTTTGAAGTGATTTTTTGTTGAATTTAAAACGCGTAACAAGGAGCAGCAGCCGAATTCCAGCATTCGCTACCGCCAATTTTGATCGCTAAAAATCTCTGAAAGAATAGCAGGCGCGCCTAACAACATTCAACATCTAGTTAAATACATGCCTATCATACTGCCAGCTTTGCGTAATGTTGCGTACGTTTAGGCCCCCCTGATTTTCATTTAGAAAATTTTGGCGATGGAAATTTAGCGTAGCGATTGTCAGAATTCCACTGCAGGTAAAATTTGTTTGGCTTGTTTTTTTTTTGGTGCATGGGCTACATCGACGTTCACAAATCTCATCCTGTCAAAGTATCGATGCACAGTGCTTCAAAACTGGAATTTACTGTCCATAATTCACTGGAGCCTTCACTTTTCAACCAATTTGATTAATTGTTATTTTTTTTTAACGAAAGCTGACGAATCTAGCAAGAGATCAGTTGAGTCAGATTTTTGAATTTTTATTTGTTTATTTTATATTTTTTAGTGCAAAGTGCAGAAAAAGTAGCAATTTTGAAGAAAATTGATTCACCTGTTCCAGTTAATAAATATTAAATAATAAAACCTAGTTGAACACAATTGTATGTTTCCTACAAAACGAAAAAAAATTCACATGAAAAATTTTGAAATTTATAAACAAAATTTTTACCAAAATTAAAAAAAAGAGTATTACTACAAGTTTTGGATATGCAGTTTTATAGATAATTTATAATAAAGTACAAGCTGCAAGCGGCCAGAGATCGCGTTGATTTTTAATAAATTAAAGCGTTTGTTATATTTAAAAAAAACAACGCCAACTCCTATACCATTTTCCCACGGCAAGCTTAATTTTTCCGATAAAAATTAGAGACGGCACCGATTTGTTCGTAATTCGCATGGTAATTAGATCTGAATTACCAACAAATGAGGTAATGCGAAGGGTAATTGGGTGGAAACGCCGAATTAGGCACTTGCACCTTTTACTTTGTTGTACTAAAATATAATGATCTATAAAACTGCATTCCGAGAATTTTTCTAAAAACCGAAGAAAAAATAATAAATTTTGGTGAAAATTTAGTTACATTTCAATCAAAAAAAAAAAATTCGTTTTGGGGGAGCCCAGCAATTGTTTTCAACTAGGAACAGGAGAATGGATTTTCATGAAAGTTGTATCTAACTTTTCTGCACCTTGAAATTTTTTAGAACATTTAAAATATTTCTCGCGATTTTTTTCCCCTTTTGGGAGAACCCTAAATTGTTTTCAACTAGTTTTTATTGTGAAACATTTATTAACTGGAACAGGAAAATGGATTTTCTTCCACTTTGGTACTTTTTCTGCACTTTGCCCTAAAAAATTTAATATAATCAAATAAAAATTCAAAAATCAGGCTCAAGTGGTCTCTTGCAAATTAAATTAAGTAAAAAATTAAGGCTCCGGTGAATTGTGAACACTAAATGCCAGTTTGGAACGACTGTGCGACGGAAGTTGGATGTATGCACGATTATACGTCCAATTTGGCATTGCTCCAAAGCCAAACTCCTTTGAAATTGGTCCGTTCTATTGTTGGTGGCTTGTTTATATGTTTTATTCATCCCTTAACAGTAATAAACAATTCCATATCAGGCAACTTGGTTAGAAATTCGTTGATTAGGTATGTACTTTGGTTTTTATTCCGTTTTTTATCAATCTCCATGAAAAATATGTTTATTATTTTGATTAACTTGAATAAGCCCAAGTACTTATAGCATTTTTGTGTTTATAGGAAGTTATTAAAATTGTAATTTAAGTTTTAAGAACTTAAAGGACATTTCGAACTATAGCAGAGCAAGAATAGGCGAAGAAAGTGAACTTTCAACTGCAAAAAATGCATAAGTTGAGAGCTTTGCGGATCAAGGACTTTGTAGATGATATGTTGGGAGTAAAATTGAAAGAAAGCCAAATGTGTTTGAAGCTGAAGCCAGCGCGCAGCTTCACATGAAAAACATGGCATAAAGCTAGAACACAAAAGCTAGGCTGATATGACATACACTCAGTTAATAGGCCAATGAGGCTAAAATGAATCCTCTCCGATGACCACAAAGCGATATGTCGCCGCAGTGACGCTGTCGTGCAAGTGTGCACAGTTTTCATCCCTTCCTATCAAGTTCCACGTACTCAGCATGTCGATGTCGCTTTCATATCGTCAGGCCCGTCGAGAGGGAGGGGCCTGAAATATCAGAACCATAACTTTTTATTAATTTTTTTTAAATATAATTGCTCCTTCTTTATTAGAAATATATTCCGATTCGTGCTGATTGTTTCTGGCTCTATATATTCAAACAAATGATCACATGCTTTTGAATCAATACAATTTACGTATAGGGGCCGGTAATTTTTCAGTCCGGGGCCCGAGTTTTATCTCGACGGCACTGCATATCGTATCACTTATCGCATCGCCTATCGTATCACGTATCGTATCCCTCTAATGCGCCGTGCCTCAGATTACTGTGAATGGAGCTACGGGGCGTATACGTTACATACGCAACTACGGGTATATGAGCACGAGTGGTTATTTCTACTTTTTTTAAGTTAGTATATGGGCATTCCCATGGTGGCGCACGTGACAGTCGTACGATTTCAATGTGATACAAAAAAGGAATACCATTTGTTTTCTTTAACTTTTTTGGGCCATTGTATAGCACATAATTAGCTCTATATTTAACCGAAAAATGAAATCAATCGAACTGCTTGGTCCTGAAATATAAGCATTTAAAGAGAGTGTCGTTACGTGACAAAAAATGGAAGTTGATTTTTTCTTTTCTTACAAAATCGCAAAACTCTGCGAATTGTGGATGGCTATTTTCATGAAACTTATTTTAATATGATTTGGAGCAATTCTAGTTGTTTTTAGAGTTTTTTGAATTAATGCAAATTGTTTCAATTCTCTTTTACAACCCCAAGTGTGAAACGTGACGTGACGTGGCGTCACGTGACATAAATTTCCATCGTTATATTTTTGTTCATATGGCTTTTAAATGAATTTTCAACGCAAATAAAACATGTATTTTATGTAGAATATACTTTATATTTTGACTTCAGCGCCAATTCAGGGTCAATTTATTAGAAATCTATGATTTATTATGTTTCAACCACATACGCCAAATTCGAACCTAATCGGACCATAAATACGGTTTATCGAAATATCTCGACCTTGGCACCACCTAGGAAGACCATTTTATGCAAACATGATTCTACTTACATAGCCAGTATATATTTTAAAAAGCAGACAAATCGGCCCGTAAATACGTTAGATATAAAACTTTTATTTTTTTTGTCGTGGTGGACCTTCCGCTGGAAACACCCATATCTGTTTCAAATTTTCATTTAAATACAATTTCGCGTCGGAATATTGTTCTGGAACTGAAAAATAATGCATTTTCTAAGTTAAGTGTAAAAATGTAACAGCTCGTGAAATTTGCTCATATGTATAGACTCCCTGCGAAAGACGCGAATGTGTGTAATTTTTTTCAACCCATCGGGCGAAAAGCTTCAGACACCACCCATACTAAGAAATATATTTAGTTGACATATGTTTCTCTCAACACATTATTTGGTTATATGTAGTTACATTATTTGGTTATAGTTACCAAATAATGTGTTGAGATAAATATATTTGGCCGACTTTCTTCTGAGTGAAGTAAAAGTAATCCCAGAGTTCAAAACTGTATTAAAATTAATAAGATCACAAAATTTTTCACAAAATCTTAAGACTACGATTACGTTCACTTTTTTTGTAGTCATTATTAGCCTCAATCTTACAAACTTACTGTTATTAACTTTCTCTGTTCTTTGTCCTTCGAAATACCCTTATTTACCTCCTCTTATTAAGTTTTAGTACCGCAGTAAACCATTGAATTAACTTTAACCAATAAATATAGTATTTACATTAAATTACGATTTACTTAAAACTCTTTACCATTTCATAAGTCTCTGGTTATTTTCAATTATGGTCCAACAGGTTGTTGTTCAGTCCAATCTCGATAGTGTCGACTGCCCTGTGGAAACAGCTGTTCGCACTGAAACGCCTCTGAAATTAATCCTCCTATTGTAACAAAGTCACAAAACCCAGCGCAGCTCTATTGTGATTTCTACTCGTTTTTATGGAATAAAAAATAAAAATTAATTTTTGTGTCTTATTTTTCGGGTGTTGAACGGTATAATGTTCTGAACCAAGAATGCATTCAACTTTTTCTAACATTTTTTTTTAAGTAAATTTAGCTTTATTTGTTGTGATCATCTGGTCACACTGCAAACTATAAAGGCTGAGCGTATTTATTTTATTTGAATTTTATAAATTTTTAATAAAAATATAGATCACACCACTACAAAATCTATATAACTCAAAGTTTCTAACCTTGTAATAATTAAAAAAAATCGTAAAATTTTCATCAAAATTTCACGCTTTTTATTCAGATTTTTTAGATTTTTTTGGGTATGCAGTTTTATAGCCCATTCAGTTTTAGTATAACGTAGTGCAAATTTGAGGTCGCTACAAAATACCGTTGGTTTTTGGGAATTATTTTGTTGACGGTATTGCGCTTTTCTTCCATATGAAATAACATGTGATCATTCGTGATATGGAAGAAAATGCGTAACGTATTCGACAAAAAAATTACATATCTAAAAAAAGTTTGAATTTGAAGGTTGAAATTCTGTCGAAAATTTTAAAATTTTTTTTAAATTGTTACAACGTTGGAAATTTTAAAGTATGTATATGAATTTATAAATTGACATAAAATCAATGACTGATTTACTAAAATTTAGTAGGTTAATCTTGGAGTCTGTTCTTTTACTTTTGGAACCGATTTCTCAATGTCTCCAAAGGCTTTATGTATATCATATTAATTTGTAAAAAAATAAATACTTTGTTGAATTTA
Source organism: Rhagoletis zephyria (assembly GCF_001687245.7). Classification (NCBI taxonomy): domain Eukaryota; kingdom Metazoa; phylum Arthropoda; class Insecta; order Diptera; family Tephritidae; genus Rhagoletis; species Rhagoletis zephyria. The sequence continues at coordinate 45,626 of NW_016159155.1, forward strand.
TATATACAGACGACGTTTATGTACTTCATAATGCTCACCCAGACATTGAGAAATCTGCCCATAGTAATGCAGGTAAGATGGCCTCAAAAAAAAAAAAAAAATAAAAATGTAACCCAAGAGTGCCTTCCAAACGATGATTCATTCCTAAATGTATGTATGTATATATATTGGGGAGCAATAAAATAATTTAAGAGCATTTCTAAGCAAGATATATACCTATGTAGATAAATAGCTTTAGCCGTAAGAATGACGGTACGTCGAAGTTTTTTATCATATATGCATACACTTAGCTATGCCCCTTAAAAGGACTAATTTTTTTCTAGTAACACGCTTATAACCTTAGCGTTAACACTTACCCATAAATCACCTTAACCCCCCCCCCCCCCATGCCNAGTTACATAAATACCACTGAGTAGCAAAGATAGGAAAAATACGAATGAAAGCTTTGTTGCGGCTTCATTGGCCTCAACAGCCGCTTGAAGGTATTTTGAGCTTACAAGTACATAGTATGTATGTGACTATGCTTTTACATTGTCTATGTTTTACAGTTATTTTTTCCACAACGCACCACCCGCCGTAGCATTTGCGTATCTATCGTTATTTTTTTTTTAACATATTTTTTACTTAGCATTCGAATCGTTAAAAGGATTTAAGGAATGAGTGAATTACGCATACATAAATACGCAATGAAGCGCAAAAGATGATTTTTTATGGCTTATTATGGGTTAGGACGGGGTAGGTGTTTCTAAAGGTTAGGAGATTTACAGCTGTTGATTTGCTTAATACGACAGGAAAATATTGTACGTATATTCATAGCATTTATATATATTTTTAAGCGGAAAGGCTCGTAAGTTACTTTTCATATTGTGTCAAAGCTAGAGGCAGCTTTTAAAATTATCCTGTCATAGATTTATACGCAATCAAGCAAAACGAAAACGAGTGGGGTTTTACTTAACATAAATATACGAATATGTAAAATATGCTTAAAATGTTTGAAAATTTAAATCAGCGCTAAAATATTCAAACGCTAAAAGTTATTTTTTACTTTTTGAGCTCTGTAAAATCAACAAAAAATATTTGGTATGTATGTGTGTATATGCGTAAATGAAATCATAAAAAGTTCTGAAAAAAAAACCAAAACATTGCAAACATGAATGCATTTATGCCGCTGCTTTTCGGAGAGTTTTTACTGGCTTACTACTCCTCTTACCGAAAAATATCACGTTACACGAATGAAGCACAGAAAAAAAAAATAACTTTTTTCATTTACAACATTTTAATTTGCCCTTTTCTACCCCTAACTTACTCCAGCCTTGCGCGTTTTTTCTTCAACTCTTTCACAGTTGCGTACCCGAACTTCTATCCAAATTACATGCATGCCGCCGCGGTGGCTCATGTGGCTGCAGCGCAAATGCAGGCGCATGTCAGCGGTCATGGTGCTGCGGCGGCCGCCTTGGCCGCACACACACATCCCCACCATGCGCATCATCTGCATCATCCTCATCACCCGCATCATCATGTGGCGCATCATTTGGGACATGGTCCACCGCCGAAACGAAAGCGTCGTCATCGCACAATTTTCACCGAGGAACAATTGGAGCAGCTGGAGGCGACTTTCGATAAGACACATTATCCCGATGTGGTGTTGCGCGAGCAGTTAGCACTGAAGGTCGATCTGAAGGAGGAGCGTGTGGAGGTAAGTTTTATATGTATTTCTACAATATAAATTTGTATTTATTTATATACATATGTACATATGAACTTAGGCACAGCTTCGCTAACTGAAAGCTCTGTATTTGTTAGAGCCTGCAAAATTGTATGCATATCTAGGTCGTAAATTCTACAGCAACTGTGAAGAGCGTAGACGTTTCCCTTTCGAGGCGATAAGGACTTTTGAAAAATTTCATTCAATTTGACGACTCCTTGTGTTTAGGCGCGACTGCTAACACCAGGCGCCTAAATACATGCTATGTACTGCTGTATGTGCAAAAATTTCCTTTATGCTATTTAGGAAATTTTTGCACATGCACTTCTCAACTGCCATGTAATTGAACTTTCTTAAGTTTTGATTAGATGGCACTTCAAAGTATGCTCGGCCTAGTCCGATGCATCCTCCGGACACTGCTTCCGGAGCATTTTGCCGACTCTGCATGGCCTACAACCGTGCAGAGGTGGTAAACGAACTTTACCATTGGCCACAGTGCCTACCCACAATTTTTGAACCAATAAATATTTTTTTTAAATATAAATGCATTCATGTAAACATAGTGGTCTCCCCTCTCACTGAGTTATTCACCTTGTCTTTGCTTTTTTGTTTAGCAGACCAAAGTGCCAGCTGAATATATTTATCTCAACACATGATTTGGTTATCGTTACATTATTTTGTTATATGTTTTCGCGATGGAATCTTGTTCTTTACACAAAACTGAAGATAGTGCATTTTCTAAGATCGGCGTAACTCCATTTTCAACCAAAATCACGCTTTTGTCGAAAAGTGTAACAACTCATGAGATTCGCTCTTGTACTTTTTTAGTGTTCATAAATGTTCGCAAATTTATTTCTAGCTGAAATCGTCTATGTTTTTACGTTCCGGGCGCGAATTCCAGATTCCAGCGATTTAGTCGAAATCAAGAACCGAGACAGGCCTGGTAGAACTTTCAGTGACATATTGGTTGTTAAGGTTCAAAAAACTTTAGACAATTTTCATACGGGTTATGCAAAAACATAAAAGCTTTTAGTGCTGAAAATTTAAATGGCAAAGTTGAAAAGTAAATTATTTATATTTGTTAAAAAATAATAAAATTTATCTGCCCTTCAAACACGTATTTTCAGAACGAAATTTGTGTTTGAAGGGCAGAAAAATTATGCTACTTGAGAAAATGGAAATTTAAATGATACATATTTTCATTTTAGTTTTTTTTTTCAATGGCTAATGGAATTTCGGCATTCATATGTCAGCAAGTTATGGGATATTGACGGTAGAAACCCAGAAAAAACGAAATGAATGTTGAATTGGAAAATTATTGGTATTAGCTTTCCTTGGAAGGCATTAGGTTGCAAACAGAGTGGAAGCTAAGACGAAGACGAAGATGAAGACGTTGCGCAAACGGTCAGCTTGAAACAGTGCGGTACTGTTTTCAAAGACGAATCGCTTGCTGTGATGAGTTGTTTATAATTTATTTAACTGTTTGCAATTGGCTAAATTTCTGGCAAAATGTAATCAAACGTATTAATTGGCATTCTTGTATATTCGAAAAATGTCTGTCCGTCTTGCCGTAACACATAATACAAGTGGCGAAATTCCCCAAAAGTTGTCCTATACAAATTATTTCATGAATTGCTGTTTTTTCTTTATTTTCTTTTGATTTTATCTAAAAAAAGGGTTTTATTTAGAAACAAATCTTCATATCATTCATCTTCCACTATGTACGCTCGCCAGCTTGCCCGCAACGCAAGCAATTCGTCTTCAGCTTCGCTTCCACTCTGTTTGCAACCTTAGTTTAACTCAAGCGAGCCACTGGCTGAGTAAATAAGCACATACATACATACATATTACCTTTAAGCTTGTCCAGAATATTCGTCCAAATTGGGAATAACATCCTCGGACCGTTCGAGACCCAATGAGGCTTTAGGCAGTACTACTTTTCGTGCGACGCTACACACGCAAACTACATCGTCAGCCTCTGCACCATTCTCATAAACAAAGCATTTTCCCGCTTAGAAAAATATGCAAAAGAGGTTGGCGTTGAAGGAAAGCAAAATAAAAAAAAAAAACCGTATGCATCGCTACACACAGGTGCAATGGAGAACATGCCCTACGGACGCCCTCGGTAATATTCCATACAAACCGATTTCCTGTGGACCTTGACATAATGCATACCACAACACTACTGGGTGTATGAAAAGAAATAACGATCGGGAAGAGAAGACTGGGTATCGATTGCATGCGACCTGAAGTCTAATTTCACAGGCCTTTAATATCTCCGCCTGGTTACATCAGCAGGCGTTTTCTCTGAATCCCTGGGGTTAAGAAGATCAATCCATTTGGCCCATTTCGCAAGGGGTTTCCAGACGTTGGCATCTTTTACAACAAGGTCGTAACTGATCAAAGAGTGTAAGGCTCAGTAACAAGTCAGATAGATATAGATTTGGTAATCGCATTGGCTGCGTAAGAGTTAGCCAGAGAGGGTTCCACGTAGGCCTGGATCGAGATTCGGTCTCACCCCTAATTGGAACCATATAAGGATAAATCTTTCTCAACAATCTTCAGAAATCGTATACCCAGACCTGACGTTGCAAGGCTAGCAGCGATTCTTACTGGGAATCGCCTATAACGACTTCTGTAGAAACTGCAGGCATGAAAATGAAGAGGAAACAGTCGAGTACCTTTTTTTGCAAATTTCGAGCCTTAATGAGAAGCAGGAATACGATATTAGAGCATGTCTGATATTTTTGATGGGATTTGTACTTCTGATTTACCTACATATACGTATATATATGTACTTGTGTATGGATCGAAGTGTGCATATGGGTGCTTGTACTTAAATCCTTCATTGCTCATAAGTTGTATTTAAATATACAAGGCTCATAATACATACATATGTATATGTAGTTACATCTGTATGCATGTAACTGCACATGTTTGTGAACGAAATAATTTCCAACGTTGGATTGCTGACTAAATTCCGCGCGAAACCAATTGAGTGCAGTCATTTGAGAAAATCACTCTGTTTACTTAGTTGTTCGCTTTAATTGAGAGGCTTCCGACCACAAAAACAATAATAAGCATAACAATAACAATGGCAAGAGAAATCCATATCACAAAGGAGTCGATAAACGCCAACCGTCCATACGCACACACGTAGCTTTGTGCACGCAATGCAGGATATTCATACAAATTCTCGTAAAAATGAAGTAAGCGGACATCAAAATCACAAATTATCATTTCACTTAATTTCAATATGTATGTAATGCGGTGTGGTTGTTTGACTCGGCGTAACTCACAGAGATCGCATTTTGATTTGCAATGTAAATAAAGTCGTTTGCCGGCTGTTGGACATGGTTTCGGAAGCGTTTAAGGATGCGCAGGATATGGTCACATACACCTTCACACATACACGAACAATCAAATAGACGGGAATACACACACACACACACGCACGGGAGCATGCTAATGGAGTATAGTTGAAATCAAGCTGCGAGGAATATATAACTATATATATATTCGTATGTAGTTGCCAAGTAGATGCGGCAGCGGATGAGTGATATAGGATGTAGAATACTTGGCGTTAGAAGCGAAAAAGAAAAATAAAAACCAACAACAGTAATAGCAACAATATTAGCTTGGTACGGGCGTAACAAAAATTATACCCGCGGGGATAGCTTATCGTTGCCGCAGTACAAACATCTATCTGTGTGTGTAAGTAGTGCTTGAGTGAGGTGGGAAGTGGCGTGTTGCGATGCGGTTTTTGTGCGTTCAACAACCCCTAAGTGAGATGTATTTATTTTTAAACCGTAAAAATTTATGCAAACCTTCCGAAATTTTGCTTTAAGCATTTTTGTTATTTTTCTTATTGTTGCTGATTGATATATGTATGTATGTTGTTGTTATTTGAAGAAAATCCCACAAATGGATTTGGAAAACAAATCAACGTTCATCATAGACATAGCAGTGCGAGAATGTGTTCCACCGCACCACTCTGCTTAGAAGTTCTCAATGCGCTCTTTGTTGTTATTGTGTTATTGTGTTATTTGATAGATCCATTAATATAACGATTTGTCAACAAATTAACGAACATGAGCCGAGTTGACAATTCAATATGTATTGTAACGGGTGATTTTTTTGAGGTTAGGATTTTCATGCATTAGTATTTGACAGATCACGTGGGATTTCAGACATGGTGTCAAAGAGAAAGATGCTCAGTATGCTTTGACATTTCATCATGAATAGACTTACTAACGAGCAACGCTTGCAAATCATTGAATTTTATTACCAAAATCAGTGTTCGGTTCGAAATGTGTTTCGCAAACCCAATTGCTGCGAACGGCGACGAATCGACATTTCACGGTCTTCAGCAACACTCTCAGAAACAGACGCAATATTCTCTTCTGTACGCACTGTACGCATTCGTGTGGTTGGTTTAATGTCCAATAAAGTAAACTGAGTGCGAAACTTGGTCACAATCGCATTAATTGTTTGCTCACTTGGTCGATTATGTAGACCATAAATCGGACGTAAAGCGAACCGAACACTGATTTTGGTAATAAAATTCAATGATTTGCAAGCGTTGCTCGTTAGTAAGTCTATTCATGATGAAATGTCAAAGCATACTGAGCATCTTTCTCTTTGACACCATGTCTGAAATCCCACGTGATCTGTCAAATACTAATGCATGAAAATCCTAACCTCAAAAAAATCACCCGTTATAACGGCATGTATGCATGTATTTATGTATTTTAAATGACAATTAAGCCACCATACGTTTTAACGCTGTGCGCACAGTTTGGGGGGTGGTATGATTGCGGCATAAGATATTGCATTTGTAGGGTTTTGCAAACAGATTGTAAGGCTTGTTAGCAATAGTTACTCTTAAGTAGATGTTCATGTATGTAGATTAGGGTGGTCTTTAAAAAACCAAATGAACGATTTTTTCAGTCTCACCCCCTCAATCGGTAATATCACGGTCATAGATATCACATATAAATTTGGGTCCCAATTGGAGACCGTTAGATCGGATAGAAACTAAAAAAATTTAAATAAAATTTTTTTTTTCATCTAATTCCCAAAATCGATACTACTATAGTAGAAGATAACACATACAAATTTTGGCCCCGATTGAAGTTGGTTAATGCGTGTCGCAAAGGGGTCAAAGTTCAGGTTACCCTATGAAGAAGTCTTAACCCACTCCACTCGTGACCAAAATTTTATATGTGATATCTTCGGCTGTGGTAGATCCATTTTATGTATTTTTGAGTTTCTATAGAGGAATCTGAAACCAGTGCGACACGCCTTAACGCCTTGATTTTTTAAGGACCACCCTAATGTAGATACATATGTATATACACACATAGATACAAACATATGTATGTATCTACCAACTCCCCAAGCCAAAGGGTTTTGATTTGCATTTGTCTGGCTTTCACATTCTACTCAGTAATAACTGCATACATATGTATGTACATACTAATGTACACAGTGGTTGAGTGAGGGGGTTTCCTTGAGCTCTGTTGGCTTGTCAACACATTTGTGGACATTTGTGAGGTAATTAGGATTATTAGTTAGCTAAAGCATGAGTATTAGTTGAATATCTATTAGGTGTGTATCTTGATTTATATTATGCATACAAACTTATGCGTTATATACAGGTTTAAGGTTAATGTTTAAATATACGCCGCAAGGCATTTTAACGCTTTCATCAATGTAAGCATTGTGACGGAAAAGGCGTGGGATGTTCAAAGGAAATCTGTCAAGTGCGAGAATAATACTTCCGTTAAGTGTTATTTGACCGCAGGCTAACAGCAGCTGACGCACTATCGGCGCTAGGTTTGTCACTTCGATTTCATAGGAAGAGTGGGGGGTTCTGAGCGTTTTTAAAGCTGTGATAAGAGTTAGATTTTAAATTTATTTGTTTTAGCAATGAATATTTCCTTTCGATTTGCGGAGCGTGTCACTTTGATGCAGGTGGTTGATAAGTTTGCAGAGAGCGCGGTTAGCATCCGTTGTGTTTTGTTAACAACATATCCGGTTCATATCAATTAGTTTCGCTATGCGGGTACTCGGTTAATATCCTTTAATTTTGCTATTCGGATATTTGATTATTATCCGTATATTCGGATTATCAGATATTCCAATAGTCGAGTAGCCGGATTACCCTCTATCTGCAATTTTTATAAAAGTGAGTTTCTAATATTAAAATTCATCTTACACTTAACTGTCATGGATGAAGTTAATGCTGATTTTTTATATTGCGTGTTTGAAGAATTTGCTATTGAACTAGATCGCCCTCACCCGCTTCGCAGAGTGTATGAAATTTCTGCGAGTTAGATTAGGTGTAATCTATTTCAATAAAACCCACTGAAACTATGTCAAAAAATTGACATTTAAAATCTTTTTAACTATCTTAAAATATTTTCGAACTGAAACTGTTTTAAATCTCTCTCTTTTGATGCTTTTCAATTATACCTTGAATTTAACTTTTTAAAGATTTGGCAACCATTTTTAAAATCTTTCGTCTGGCGCTCTTATTGTGATGCATACATATGTATATATGTTTATAAATTATGGGAATTCCTCCAAGTTGAATTTTAATTTTCAAGCAACGGAGAGAATTTGGTCCTCGCTGTGTAGGTGGTGCTCAGGCGACATCAGAGGGCACCCAGTCGCTATCCGGAGGGCAGCGATCTGACAAGTCTGTAGCTTTGTTCACTACGTTCAACTAGTCCCCGGCGACCAGACAGGCGCAGCATAATTTAGAACCGGCCGGCCAATTGCCTTTTATGTTGCCAACAACGTTTCTTTGTCTTTTCCCGAGGTGTTGCTGGCGAGCTCCTTCAGGACCTTGTTGCGGCCCTGTACTTTGTTGACAACTGCGGTTGTGTGCGCGGAGAAGGAGAGCAGGCTATCAAAGGTAACACCTAAGATTTTCCAGTTGTTCACCGTCGGAATTGGTGTGCCATCGACGTGAGTGCCTAGTTCAAGCCTGACCTCCTTCGTTCAGCGGGTGAATGGGGTGGCCATTGATTTTGTTGGTGGGAGCGTTAGGCCCCTAGAAGTGAAGAAGGGAGAATGTTCGGAGAGATAGCCGTTTATTTTTGAGCAGTAGTGGCTGAGGATGCTTCGAGATATAGAACTTAAACAATAAGGGGGAGAGGTTTGATCTCTGAAGACTGTCGACCACTCATATAATTCGACGACCACCGTTTGAATCCCTGTGAGAGAGAGGAAGACTCAATATCTTCTGGTAGAATGGAATCACAAACGGTTACGGCTTCCGCACCGAGTTTATGGGTGGGTGTCTATGGCGTTAAGTGCTGTTGTTTACATGTTTCTGTGTTTTTTACGGAAACCATGCTGGTGTTTCGCTGGGGTCAGCTAACTCACACTAGAGGAGAAGTTGCAGGTTTTCATCCGAGTTCTACAAGAATACTTATTAAAAGATTTTCGCCATGAGCTTAAGATGTAGTAAAAAGATAATTGTAATATAAGCAGTACATCAAAATATAAATTGATTAATACAAATTGATTAATAAAATTTTGTACATAAAGTAAGTCAGTCAAACTACTTGTATTCAAACCCATTTAAATCTTTATAATTAGGGTGTTAATAAGGTTAATTAGATGCATTTTCGATGTTTCAACAATTACCTGAATTAAAAAAAATCCAAATCTATGGCCTTCTATGCGATAGTTTAAATAATTTCTTAAGTAGACAAACTATAAGGAGGCATGCATCTCTCGCATACATATCTACAGTGGCGGTAAAAAATTGATGAATGGTGTTTCGTTTTTAATATTTTCAATATTTTTCAAACTAAAATTTGTTTGATATTTTTTATAAAAATATGGTTCATGCTTGAACAAATACTATATAAATCACATTTTCACACTTTACACAGAACTTAGAAAAATTTCACAAATTTTCATCTTATTTTTAGTGAATTTTTAGAAATTTTTTGGCTATGCGGTTAACAAGCTTATAAGATTTTAGTAGCATTGATTTTTAATAATTTTGTTTTTTTTCTTGATGGTTTTTACGGGATTTTTCATATAAATATCGAAATTTAGGACAACTGGCTTGACTTTTTTATTTTGTATTTTTTTTTTGCAAACGTTCTTGCGCATATTCTTCCATAAGAAATTTATGTTTATATGGAAAAAAGTGCAAAACGCTGTCAACAAAAAAAAAATATATATATTAAAAATCAATGCGATTTTTCACCACTCAAACCTTGCACTTGTTTTACTAGAATTTTATAAGCTTTTCAACTGCATACCCGAACAATTTCTAAAAATTCTGACTAAAAAGCTTGTGGTATTTTTCTAAGTTTTGTATAAAGTTTGAAAGTGTGATTTATACAGTTTTTGATAAACTATGAACAATATTTTTATAAAAAAAAAATATCAAAAAAATTTTAGCTTGAACAGCATAGTAAATATTAAAAACGAAACACCATTCATACATTTTTGACCGCCACTGTATGTATGCACATGCGTGCGTACTATAGTAAACTCTTTGTAATAATAGAGGAGGGAACGTAGCAACGAAATGACTTGACGTTTTCTCACCGCCAGCGTTCAAGTTTTGGCTACTGTTTGGCCCTCTTTGCAGTCAAAAGAATGCACAATATCACTAATCTCACAACAGCATTGTTTGCTTTGATCTTCGCGTTCTTACGCACACACGTACATACATGAAAAATGCACACCTTTGACAGCGATCGTGAAGAATCTTTATTTAAATTAAAATAAACTCTTTAACTGCTGCAAATTGGAAATGCTGAAAAAAACTGTGTTCCTCAAATTTCAAGATTTTTCTCTGGCTCTTTGCAGCAGACTTTTGATAATATCTCAAATTGAACTAATATTTACTCTTTCCTAGCCCACACAGTAGCACTAATATTTACAATATTTTTCACCTTTTTGAATGCATATGATTTTGTGTGTAGCTGAAGATTGATTGTTCAACAATGCAAAGGCATATTGATATTTGTGCGCTCGAACTCAGTTTGAAAAAAAAAATGAATGTTTTTCCATAGATAAATATTTGGGCAGTGCTTCAGTATGCCAGCGAACACAAAGCAGCAACAACTAAAATGCGCCACTGTTTTTTTACCTTTTCAAAATCAACATCCAAATCACCTCAATCACTTGAACGACAGGATTAGTTGAATTTGAATTGCTGCGCTTGATTGACGACAAATGACTTTAGAGGATTTCACTTTTATTTTAGTTATTTTAGTAGAGAAATGTTAAAATGACAGCTTTGATGTGTTCTGTGTGGCCACGCAGTTGTTTTTGAACAGGTTCATACATCAAATGAACTAAGAACAAATTTAAAAACCAATAATAAACGGCCAGTGAACTCGCGTGGCGTTAAAACGCCCAAAATTTAATTCAAAAATCTAAAAAGTATTCCAAATGTTAGTCAGAGCTTCCCAGTGAAGAGAGGTCTCGCATAGTGCAGATTTTTAATTTCATCAAATTACAAATAGCACTATACCGACAAAAAAGTTCTTAATTAAAAAACTTAAACTTTATCGCACATTCACAGGCTACGGTCTTTAATTTGACCCCTCATTTTTTAAATTCGAAAGAACGGTGCACTTAGTTACATCAATATGACTTGGCGAAAAGCTTTCATAAATCTCTATAGATTGACGCACCCATATTTCAATATTTCATAAAACTTGTGTGTAAGTTAACTAAATTCGACTTTTCAAATAGGTAGCAGCCCTCTTCAAAAGTATTTTAAAGCTAAAACCTTATTAACTCACCTTCGTGTGGCATTGCGATACGTATTTTAATTAACTGAAGAATTAAGTTGAATTTGATTTTTCAAACATGTGGCAACCCCGTTAAATATTGTTCATAAATAAAGATTTCTCAAACCCTCTGCGATTGACACCTACATATATTTTAATAATTAATTTATCTTTATATATAATTTCTAAAGAGGTGGCAACCATCTTCCAAAACTTCACAAATTTTCTTAGTGTGTTCAAACTTAAGACTTTCTTTTGACATTTCAAATAACTTGTACTTATAAGTATAAGTTAACTAGATTCGGCATTTCAAGCAGGAGGTAACCCTCTTCATAATATTTTCAAACTACTACCTTCTGAAACCCCTTTCGTTTGGCATCCTTATGGTGATAGATATTTCTCTTACCGAATTCCCTTATTTCAAATTGAATTTGATGTTCTGCTATTGTTAACTTGTTTCTTTTCGATAACATTTCGACTGGATACCCATTTTGTAATAATTGATTTATTTTTTTAATAATTTGAATATAATTTTTTAAACGATGGCAAGTTTTTTCAGAAAAGTAAAGCTATGCGGCACATCGCAGTCCAAGCCTTTTAATTTGATATCTCATTTTGGAACGAACGGTGCAAATGTGATGGCATTGATTATTAAATAATTTGAATTTGATTGTTCAACAGATGGCTACTCCTTTCCAAAAAATAAAACCAGTTTGCACATCTAAAGGCCAAGCGCTTTAATTTGACACCAAATTTTTGAAAATCGAGCGAACGGCGCAGATCTCTTGTCCTGGACAAGACATTTTTGGCGGTGTAGCCAAAAATACTTGAGATAGTTGTATATTATAGCTCTGATGCAAGTAAAAGCATAGACACACGGCAACGTTGATCCGGATTAACTGCGCAATTGTCCTGATCAGAATTGTGCCTTGACAGACGGCAGTAATGTGGATTTATAAGCCGCGAGGTCGTAGATTCGAATCCCACGGCTAGTACAATATTGATTTATTTTTTTTTATTCATTCAATTATAACTTCTATATTTTTTTTAAGTTGTATTTAGTTAGTGGCCTTTGACTTTTTAAGTAAAATTAAACTCTAAAAATTTGAACTAACTAATAATAAAATGAAAAATGTGAAATAAAATAAAACAAACGAAATTAAAATAAAGTAAAATTAGATATATTAATCAAATAAAATTAAAAAAAAATTAAGTAACAATAAAAACAAAACTTTTTAGCAGTCGCTCCAACCGCGGATCGAACCTGGGACTTGCAGGCTTGTAGTATGCAGCCCTCACCACTCGGCTACCGCGGTTGAAGTAGTTGGCTGCTTTGTTTGTGGTAATGCAGTCACCGTATTAATTCAAATAAGTTCTTATTCAATTTCAATTGCATTCCTATCTGAATTGGTATGGTGACTGCACTATCGATGAAAAGGTATATGTCCATGCTAGTTTTGCCCTTTCTCTGTATTCTACGCTCTCTGAGTTTCGGTCAGTGTTGTCATCGAATATTGAGTTGATCCGGATCAACGCTGCCGTCTGTTTATGCTTTAACTCTATTATGGGAAGAAGTGTCGAGATGAGCATCCTGCAGCGGTACACATATGACACTAAAGCCCCAAGAGGCATTTTAGCAGGCGGCTACGGCTATTTTTTTTTAGCCATGAGTACTTTGTGTGAGATTAACTTACGTAAAAATTACTGTCAACATTTTTATAGATAAGTATTGCAATCATAACATCTATAAATATTTCTAGTTAAAGATGCTTTTTGAAAGACAGGTACGCTCGCATAACAAATTTCTTAAAAAACAGAATTTTTCTAAAAAAATGTATAGAAGTCGCGTAAAAAATACGTACATCTAAACAGGAATGAATAAAATGACACTCGAATGCTTAATCTCAAATAACTCGAAAATCTTTGGTAGGCAAACTAACTGGCGGATTGACTGACGGTTTCGTGATTGCTAAGGCTGCCAGCTTAATATAAAGAAATTATCTGAAAGCAAATATGAATGTATATGTATGTACTTTAGTATGTGCAAACCTGCTGCCTACTCTCTATAAGCTGGTGCAATACAAGTAATTAACATATTAAAGTGAGTGAGTGATGGCAAGCAAAGGTGTTCTCACACAGGCTAGCTGCTAAGAGCTCATATCTACACACATATATATATATATGTATGTATGTACATATGTACATACTATGTATATTTCAATATTTACATAAAACGAACGCACATTTCAGTAGCTCCTACTTTAGGCCTTTCAAGACCCTTGAAGTAATTGCTTATACGAGTACGTAACAATCATTTACATATCTATAAATTTGAAGGCATTGTTTATATGCGGTAGCCGTTTAGCTACTGTTTAGCATAATTTAACTAAAGCAAAAGTGTTGCCACTTCAGTCAGAAAACAAAGAAAGAAACCATAGCTCAACGGTGTTTCCAACAGAGAGACAAATGGACAACCTCTGTGAGAGGCACAAGCATTTGCCCGCAAAGCACACATGGTGAGGCTAGTGTGTATTAAAAAGATTTTTACTCCTTTATTTGTATAATGATTGGTATATGCATACATATAGACATACCCTGTAATAAAATTACGACGCAGCCTGGCTAAGCGTCAAGTCCGCAATAAAAATTTGTGTACTGTCCCCGAACTAATTCGAAATGGACTCAGAGCCGGTCAGTCTGACATCGTTAAACGGGAGTTAAAATTGCGGGTAAGATATTTGCGAGTTTCAGTTTAAAATATTGAAGTAAATAGTATAAATTTCAATGAAAAATAAATGAATTCTTCTTCTTTCTTTATGGCACTGTAACAGCCTAAGCTATTTTTGGCCGAGTCCAAAATAGCACGCCAGTCATTTATCTTCTGTGCCAACTGGCGCCAATTGGAAATGTGAAGCTAAGTCTTTCTAACGCAGAGGAGGCCTTCTTCTTCCTCTGTTACTAGCATAAATGAATTCAATATCCAAAAATGGAATACTTTTTCTTACAAAAATGTGGAGGCATTGATTTGAGATATATGGAGTACCAGCACCGATCCTTTTTGAGCTAATTCAGCACTAGTTTGGAACCAGTCCGATTTGATGTAGGGTATATTTGTAAGTAGGTACTTACGTATAAAGGTAGTGACACTGCGAGTTAAGGAAATGACATAAGTGGCAATAATTATTGAAAATCTCCTATTGAAGTATGTATTGAAACAACAGTCTGGAGTAATACACAATTTTACAGACAATAATGTCATTAATTGCACATACATATGCACATACATACAGCGATGCAAGTGCCAATCGAAAAAGTTTACGTACATACACCGCATTTTATTTAATTAAAAGTTGGACATGAATCCAAATAGGTATATATTTTATAGTAGATTTATAGCGTTTTCTTTTCTCAATGAAGTATGCTTAAGAACTAATCGCAAATTATTTTATTAATTTTAATAAAGTTATAAAATTCAATCCCATTGTAAATTAAAAATTGTCTATAAAGAATGATTATTGAAAAATATGAATCAAAATCTTGTTTTCACTACATCAAATTCAGTGGCAGTTTTCATCAAACAAGTATTTATAACTATTTATTCCGATCAGAATAGGGATTTAGTCCTATATATACATGCGCTGTTAAATCGGCTATATGTCCCCATTATCATCAGTAAATTTGTGAAAATTTTTTATGGCAAAATATGACATAGTGACAACCTGGCTTTACGCATTAACAAGGGCAGAAAATTATGCGATTTTGTTGGGCGAGAGGGCAACATGTTGAGAAAAGAACAAACACAGCGCAGAGTAAATGCAACATTCAGGCAGGTTCTGCAATTCACTTCCGAGTGAGTTTCAATCCCTTTCAATATGAATTCAAAGTGTTTTTGGCAGGAATTCAATCGGAAGTGAATTACAGAACCTGCCTAATTATTTCGAGAGAAGACTTCATTAGGCTTCATTGTAGCTTCATTAACAGTAAATAAGTAAAAAAAATAGGAAAAGACATACAAGTCTGGATTGTCACATACACAAATTTTACTTACATTTTAGAGCAAACTTAACATTCTGTAGGTTCGCATTTTTATTGTATTAAATATCGAATACTTTCTGAGAGTGGATTCGGTACAATGCAATATTTCAACAAAGGAGGCCCTGAAATTCGTTTACTAGCGCCAAACTAACTAAACATGAGACTCAAGTCTTTATTAAAAGCACGTGACAGCGAGTAAATGCACGTAAATCTCTTTGATATGAAATTTCTTTGCTTTAATGTTTTTTCGAAAATATAGTTTCCCTAAAATTCCACATCGGCTTTCGGTTGAAAAGATTTTAAACTTTTTGTTAAATAATAAGCAGTGTACGTAAACTTTTCTGATTGACTGTATATCCATAATTCCATGCTGGTGCTCGGTCTCAGTTGTGCTTGCCGATTATCATTTAGCCACTCAATTTGCCTTCTGTTGACAACGAAAATTCCAATTTATTGCTAAGTCATTTTGAATTTGTTGTTACGAGGAAATATGCAAATTAACTTGAGAGATTTTTCTTAAGATTGTTGAATATTTGCATATGTAGTTGTATTATTATTGTAGAAGCATTGTTATGTTGTGGAATTTTAGTTATCTTACTTGCTTGTCTTGGTTCCATAAATCATTGTTATTGTTATTTACATATCGAGTATTTTAAAATTATAAATCCTTAATAGCAAACAAAATTAATTAATATTATTTTGTTGCGGATAGTTAATGAAGGGGTGAGGGTCGTTTGAAAGTTCAACGGAAGATATATTAAATCTACCCATATGAGTCCGATCAGGCGAATGAATTGAGACTGTGAGTACCGTGAAAATATTTTAATTAAAAGGATAATTTAATGATTTGAATCCAAATAAATCTAGCAACTTTTTATTGTATACACAAACCAACTTTTGAAGCTAAAGAGGAGTAACTATGTCTACAAGTCTGTCAGAGCAAGATCGTAGAGATAACCGTCCTTATGTGTCGGCATGGCATACTGAAAGAAGCTGAGAAGATAGACGATTCGTCATTCTTTACCATAAACAACGGCGCAACTACTAGGTTTGTGGATAGCTGTAACAGCTCGCCAGACCTAAAAATATCTAGCGCGGGTCTGATAAACGGCATAACTTGGCGACCTATGCTAATGCTATCATCAGACCTACCCATAATCATGTCAATCAATATGAAAAATCAAGGAAGCTTTAATTTTTCGTCCAATCTTTTTTTCTGGTAAAAAATTCAAAAAAGCGATGAAGCGATCGATTTTGAGTGATCAATATATTTAATCCAAACAAAACCTGTGCCCTGGCGTTTCCATATGGCAACAGGACACCTATCGATGTAATTTTTTCACTTATTTCTTATTGATGTTTCCAACGATCGATCCTGAAAAAAAAACAGTTAAATATATTTACAAACAAACTTCAGTGTTATTGGGGCTAAACTACCTTTGCAAGATAAGCGGAGGTGTTTTTCCCCATTTTAAACGTTTTCGATAATATGCCGAGTTAGACTTAAAAATGATATAATTGAACCAAGTTTGGCAAAAATCGAAAAGTGGTTACGGAGAAACAATTTGCAGTCATAAAGTGGGCCATGCCACGCTCAGTTCCAAAAAGAGTCTTATTAATTATTAAGAGATTGTTGCAACAGTGTTGCCGTTGAGAATTTTCAGAAAGTCGCAAAGAAACGGTAATTGACGAAAAAAATGGTCACCATGTTATAAATAAATCTAAGATCCCAAGTTAAAATCAAATTTAAATGTACTATAAAGTCTTTTCGCTGCTAGAACGTTCCGCTGTTAAATTTAATAAGAAAATAGCGGGACAAGCTTTAAAAAAAACATAGAAATCGAGTTGCTGCAAGGAGAAGAGTTGCATTTCCTTTAAAAGTTTTAAGTGGTGCATTTTTTTGTACTTACAGGAGGATATATTTTTAAATAGCATGGTTCTGTTAACATTTCCTAAAAAACTCTCAAAAGGGGCTAAAGTCACATAATTTTGGGAAAGGGTCAAAAATCCAAATTTTCAAAAAGTCGGGTCGAATGGTATTGGCGCTTAAAAAGGGTCAAATTTTCCCTTTAGTCGCACAACGGCAACACAGGATGTAAGTATTAACTTGAGTAAATTAGTGTCCTCAGTTTTCAAAATATCGGAGTTTTCGTATTTCTCAAATTTACCGTTATACGGGAAGCGGGTGCTATTTTAGTCCGACTTGAATAATTTTCAACAAATCGCCTTTCCGTACCAATATTATAAAGTGCACCGATTTTGGTAGAATATAATGAATCGGTTATCAAGATACACATTTGTGATCATAAGTGGGTGGTGCCACGCCCATTACCAAAAAATCTATAACAATCTAATTTTTTGCTCATCGATTTTGAGTGACCGTTTGAGTTTGGAACATGGTCGCTGTGGTGTAGTGGTTAGACCTGGGATCGAGCCCGATTACCGACTAACATCAAAAACAAAAGAAACATGCACATATTGATAAGATTTATGTTTTTGTGTTATTTAATTTTAATAATTTCTGTATAAAAATATAGTAAAAACCATATATGTAAATCCAAATTTCACACTTTGTAAAAAAAAATTAAGCAAATTAACAAAGATTTATCAAAATTTCACATATTTTATTCGGAAAGCTGCAACTATCATCAGTGCCGACTTAATTTTGACTACATATGAATACGCCCCCATTGTAATTCTCAATCAACCAATTTGTGCTACTTAACTTCCTAAAACGACTTTCCTGTACTTCCGCAAGCAATCGGCTTAAAAATATGTAGATATCTAAAAATTATTGCCACGTTTCTCGACTTAACGCTTTATTCTACATGCATGCTTTTAAAATCGGGCCCCGAAAATACAATACAAAGAAAAAATTGAATTTTCACTTAGGCAAGTGTAAATTTATGCACTCACTCTGGAACGATGCTTTGCGTCACCAATTGCTAATATGAGTACAATAACAACATTACCCCACTTTGGCAATATATTTTGTCTACAAATTGCACACCCGGACGGTTTAAATTTCGAAAAGAAATGTAAAAGCTGGGTTCATAGCCTGTCAGGTATAAATACTAACTTGAGGGCATAATTTTAAGTAACTCTACAAAAATGTTTACGCGCCGCAAGAAAAACAAACAACAGCAACTCCACGAGGATGCTGGCTAAAATCACACCCTGACGCATAGGAAAAATTATGCTGCGTAGTATATGTACATATATGCACCGAGGGGTGTTTAAGCAGAATATCTGTACATGGGGGTGTGTGTATATTTATTGCACAAAGTGGTCCACAATAAGCAGAAATTATGAAAATAATAATTTTGGCTGTAAGTGGCATTTATTGTGAAACCACAATGTGTGGCTCAAGTGCTTACACGATGCCGAATTTATTGGTGAGGGTGTTAAATGTGTTCGCCGAGTTGGTGGTGGTTTGCGCCGCCCAACAACACTCTCTCGGATTTGTGTTTGTACAAGGCGAGGTCGAGGTTGAGGTTGAGGACAATAAATTGCCGTTGGCCACTTGTTACTGCATTTAAAATCAACGAAAATCTGCTGATTCCAACTCATTGCCATTTAATTTCATTTAATTCATACAAAAATAAACAAAATTTTTAATTTTCTCATTAATAGTAACGAGTTTTATGCGGTGGTGTAGTAGAGTCGGTATATAAGTAAACAGTTTATTTAATTAATACACTTTGTCATATTCTCATAAATAAGCACTTTTATGTAAATGTGTGCGTTTTATAAATTAATTAAAATGTTATGCACATATTATTGATTTTTATATACATACATACATAAGTATGTACTTCTCTGTTTGGTGTATGAAAGATATTAAATTTTTCTTAGAAACCCTTAAAAGAACTATTTTATGCCCATATAAAAAGTAAAAAGAGGTAATACAAAACCTCAGTAGCATTCTTAGCAAACAGCCTGCATGGTGGTCCCGATTCCGCCATTGAATAGAGATTAGGCGCTATCTTCAAAAGGACATCCAACATAAACACGAATGCGGCAATAGAAACTGATTGCTGCTAATTGTTGTCCTTTTGTCGGCCTACTTAAGGCATATTACTCTCTGCAAAAAAATCTCGAGAATGACATGTAACAATAAAAATGGTTAGCACTAGCAACAATAACATTTAATAACAACAAAGTAAAAAAGGAAATGTGCCGAAGGTGTGCACACAATACATACTTAAGTAACGGCGATGATTGTGCACTTTGTCAAGCACACTAATACTCGTTGTTTGGGGAGTACAAAGTTCTGTTTGTGGATACTGGATCCTTATTGTGCCAGCACAAATGCCATAGATTGTGTTTTAATATGTGAGCGCGTTTAGTCCTTTTAAAAACACAAAGAAGTATGCACGTACATACATTGTCTTTCAAAGAGAGTTAAAAGAAGAAGTAAAAATGGGGAACAGGAGAAAGTAGCTCGAAGTACGAATGATGTACTCGTACATAGGTGCAAACATATACATAAGTAGGTACTTAAAATATTAAGCAGTTAAAGTTTGGAAAAGAGAAATGTTACAGTTTAACTTTTTGTGAAGAATGACCGTTCACTTTCCTTAACCCTTAACGCTCCATATTGCTGGAAAAATGGTTAAAAAATTTGATTTCAAAACTACGCAAAATCAGAGCCTTTTTCCTTTACCTTTCTATAAATACAATAAAGTAACGTAATCTCATTATTAAACTTAAAATAAAGAGCGTGTCATACGTGGCAATATTTCCAACTTTTCCATGCAGTTCGCTGTCAAATTCAGAAGGAGAAATTTTATTACAACGCGTGAACAGTCAGAAAGACCTTTCCGCCACATTTCGGCAATCAGTTTCAGATATTAAAGTTGCAAGGTGTATATGTAACAAAAGGAGCGCAAATCGATTTCGGAAATATGTTTAAACTTGCTTGTGCTGCACCAACAATTTTTATTTCTGCTGCAAGTGTTGTCAAACTAATCGAGTGTTGTCGTATGACACCGATCGCGTGCTTGTGAGAAATAATAACGGATAATTTTAATAAAATATCAGAAATGCTTTTAATTAATTATTTTGCAGAATTTAATTGCTTAGTTATTTATAATAAAATGATCTACAAAGACTACTTACATGCAAGGTCTGACTGCTCATGCAACTGCTTTCTGAAATTTCATAATTTTACAGCGATTTCGAAATATATTGCTGCCAGTCTGACGCCCTCTTAAAAACTCTAAAATGAGCACGGCTAATTCGTGTATATAGATCAGTACTCGGCAAACTCTCTGAGTTTTTCCATGTATTACAAGCACAAAAAACAGTGGTACCTGAGCAATGCTTTCATGCATTCAGCATCACTCGTTGAGTCGTTGATCTAGATCGGTGATGGGCACCGCCTTGCCCGCGGGAAAAGCTCTTTTAAGACTTGTATACGTTTTGTATGGGCGCGTGCAGAGTAAAAGCTTTCTCTGCCCATCGCTGATCTAGATACATACTTATTTAAGTTCTTAAGCTTTTAGTGATTAGGGATCATTTGACCAAATTTCTGTCTTTCCACGGACCTCCAATTCTTTGAAGATAATATATAGTAAGTGTAAATAAATGAAGGGAGTTAGAACTATAAACAACTCAAACAATTGTTTAAACCCATCAATATTTCACTTGTTTGATGAAAATTTTACACAGATATGTATGTATATTGTTTAAGTGCAATTTTTGTGACTGCATATCCTTTACTAACCTCTGAGTCCTTGGTTCAGTACTACTTAAAGCCAAACGCATGTCGGCATCTAACTTATTTCGGTACTTGTTTTTAATTATAAGTACCAGGTTGACCGAGCCTTGCTCGGAGTGAATATACTTTTTAAAGTTTTCAACGTTTGGATATCAAATAGTGGTCATTTTGATAGCTTTAAAAAAATTCGTTGAAAAAAATGGGTTTCGATATCTATTAAGTAAATAAATTTCTTACTTTAAAATTTAGGTGCCAACCCTATTTAGAAATACGCTGGAATGAATATTACATATATTAAGCCCATACCCTTCAGGAAATATATCTAACTATAAGCTAACTTCAAGTTGATTAAGAAGGAGCTAAAATTCACTATTATCTGTATATTTTCTTTGACGGAAGCTAACTATATTTGTATGGCGATGGCCGCGAAATAGTCAAGGGTGGTTACCTCTGCATTTGATGTAACTAACTTGTAAATAACGAACTACTTTTGGACATTAAATATCAATAGGAAAAACAAAATATTTTTATTTATTTTTTTTATATTTTTATTTACTTTATTTATTTATTTTATTACATTTCATAATTGTTTTCATATTCTGCTGTAGGTGGTCCCATATTCGAACTTCGTCAGACATAACTTCAAAATGATAATATGAAATTTCGATCTTTTATTTGTCCTCAATTCGAAAAAGTATTTGCGAAGTGCAAGATATTTAAATAGAAACGCGTTTAAAGAAAACAATCTTGAGCTCTACTCCTGCATTACTTGTCCACTTGTTTGAAGTTAGCTTTTTGTAACTAACTACAGGTTATATATTTTGTAGAAATCCCGCAAAAAATCTAACTACAAGTAGGCTATTTTATATCAATTGATAATTTTTTTCTCGTATCCCCCTTTCGACTTCGTTGATCCATGGCTACATTTTAGCAATACATGCACTGATTTATAATTTCAATACATATTTTCAGGATTTTTGTAAGGTAATTGAATAACAGCGATATGTACTGAAGATTAGGACCCTGACTGGTTTGAAGGGAGTTTGGAATCATGATGCAATAATACAAGGTGGTATCAGTTGTGACAGCTCGATTTGACACTGCCTTAGCTCAGTAGAATAAGAAGAAAAACGGGAAGAAATGAATCCCCATTTGGGGGAAAGATATAAGATTTCATATTTTCTTCTAAACAAAATTCGCTTTTTTATAGTATATTCGCAATGAAATGAAATAAAATAACATATATGTAATACCTTTTTGAGAAAACAAAATGTGTATACAGAGAATAAATAAAAAAAAAATCAACTATATTATTAGGCACAGAATTGTTAAAGAAATACATAACACTGTTTCACCCAAGGCAGTCAATATGGCGGAATTAGAGCGAGAAGTTGCCAACTGATAACACCTTGTATTATTGCATCATGGTTTGGAATGAAGGTTTTGATAATACTATGTTATGTCTATTCAGGCTATCAATTTTAAATTGAAATACTGCAAATGATTTGACCACTGCAAAGTTACTACGAATATTATGCTCTAAATACTTTTCACTTCATCGCTCATCGTACTTCTCTCCAGCTTTTCGACTACTTTTTAATTTTGTGAAATAAAGTGAATTCTAAAATATTAGGAAATAATTATTGTGGAATATTTGAGTGATATTTCTTTATGGCAAATTACCAACATCTTATCGCAATGGCAGTGCCGAATATTTTAACACACGATTCATTGACCAAGAACAAATTTGCCTCCTACTATTTAAAAAAAATTTTATATGTATATACATATTTTGAATATCAATTTTCAACTATTTTGCATTAAAGTATTTCAGCATTTTCTAGTACACACGCATTCTTGTGAGTGCAGTGTATTGGCTTTTTTGTTGCAGCCCTTTCGACTTTGAGTCCTAATTAAACTGGATGTGTGTATGTGTAGGAATTGCTATTCTACGTGTAATTTTCCTAGCAAATTATTGTACTTGCTTGTGTCTGAGAAGCTGGTGACATGACAGCTGCCAAGATTAGTCAAGCGCAAAGTTTTGACAGCTTGCAGCAGGCAGCATGTAGCCGAGGAGGCAATGCATTTTACTTTGGTGCGCCACTTTTGCAATGCTGAACATTGCAGGCAGAAAAGGATACACACACACACACATACTCACATATGTACCTATGCATGTGTAAGTGCTTTGAGTACCCACACGTACATACATATGAGCCACATTGGCACTTGTTTGCGTAAAAAGCCTAAAATGCTAAAATATAGTCAAAACATTGCCAGCATTTTTTTCTTTGGTATTGCTGCTGCTACTGGTTAGCTTTTTGCGCTGCAATGGTTAGATTGGAGGCAGTCATGTATGCATTTCTCTTCTGTTTTGGTTGCAATATCGGGCGGTGCGGCAGCAACTTTAATCCATAGCACCGCTTGTGAGGTAGTGTTGGTATGTGTGTGTGCCTATGTCGGCTAGAAATGGTGCCAATTTGCGCTGATGCTGCAGAAATTGCCACATATGCACCCACACACATACATATGTATGTATGCATATGCATTCGTGTGGGCAGATTGAAGCTCAGTTTGTTTTTCGGCCCCAAATCTCTAGGCCGAAAATCGACGTGGTGGTGTTGCAAGCAGCTTCACTGAATTTTTATTAAAACAACTTTCCGGTAAAATCGGCAAAAGTGTACGAGTGCTTGCGCGGGTGTGTGTGTGCGTGTGTGTGTATGTGTTGGGGAACGTATGGTGATTATGTTTGCTTGTTTGCATGTGACCTATGCACATCCATACGTATGTATGTATGCATGTATGTAGATATATCGCTGACGAATCGAATGGTTTGGTTGTTGATATTGTTGTTGCACTGCGGCGCTAGTTGCTTGCTTACTTTTTGCTGTGGCGTGTAGTTAATTAAAAATCAACCGCTGCTGGGTGTGTTTGTTTAATGGATTTCATGCACGTTGCCACTGCCGCCGCTACTGTCAGCATTGCCGACGTCGACCCGCTTGGCCGCATCACCGCCTTTGCGCATACAAAACTTAGCAGCGTATGGTATCAGCGATTTATACGCTTTAGCGTTGTAAAATCCCTCTATGTACATACAATATGAAAAATTGTTGTTGCAATACACCTTTGCACACACACATATGTACATATGTATGTACATGCACATAAGGCCATATTCACAACCATATATGTACATATGTATAAAAATATACCAACATATTCACTCATCGCTTACGGCCATTTTACTTACCATCACTTGCGGTGCGTATTTTGTTCTTAGGGAATTGAGCGCTCAATGTCGAAGCGCGCGCCGCTGAGTTTTCGGTGAGGGGGTGAATTGGCTGCAGCGCTGAGGTGAGCTTTGTTGATTTTGCAGTTTTCGTTGTTAAGTGAATTGTTTAAAAATTCACATAACGCCGATGAAACGAGAGTAAACCAAATGAAAATTGCGTCGGGCGTGAGTGCGACCGGTTCTAACGCGATTGCCAGATTTAGCTGAGATATTTCATGCTTGCTAAATCCATTTGAGCGATTGAGGCATAGCGGATTGCAGTATGTAGGTTGAATGAACAAAAAATGTGAATTTTTTTTACTACATTTGTTTTGGAGCGGCATCTGCTGGTTCGAGGTCTGATTTCAATTTAGCCATTAATAAATTGGGAGAAGATAACTCCCAATTTTAATTCATTTTGTATATATTTGATTTTGTCGGGAAGGTCAACTAAATACGGGAAATAAAACAAACCAAAGAAATAATCTCCTCCTTTTTTGGAAGACGGTAAAAATCGTAATGATTTCGCTTTTAATTTGTATCAGACATAAAAAATATGTTAAATGCTAGGAATTATTACATATCGACGGCTGAGTGGAAGATGGACCTATTTCGTCAGCCTCGTTCGAAACGCCTAAACTCAGAAAACTTTTCAAGAACGCTCCAATTTACAATTTGTTTAAAAAACGCCCTATATCAGAATTTGGTTCAAAGACGTCGTTTCTCAACTTGATATTGAAAATATATTGATTTATGGGGTTTTTGAATCGGCAACAAAGATAGGACGTTTTTGAACTGCATTCTGATATAGGGCGTTCTTCAATCAAATTCTGAAATAGGGCATTCTTGAAAAGTTTTCTGAGATAGGGCGTTTTCGAACTCACTGCCGAGATAGGTTGATCTTCCACTCAGCCAAGGATACAATGCATATGCGAGCGATATACATACCTCGTTTGCTGGAAGAACATCGTAACTCAAAAATGTATAAACCGCGAAAATGGCATCATAGTTTCTAGTAAGCTATTTTTTCTTGAACCAAAATCTATATTTAATATCTAAAAAATTCCTAACAAACATAACAGTACGGAAAATTTAATGTTTTTATATTACACAAAAATAAACTTCGAAAGACGTAAACTTAGTTCAACTTAACTTTGAATCGTAGATTACGAATCTGTATTCTGTTTTTCTAGATCAGGTCATTTTTTCTAGATATTTTCATTTTTATGAAAAAAATCTAACTTTAACAACAGTTTTTTGGAAATTTTTTCATTTGATTTAACTCTTTCATGCCCGATGTTGCATATTGGCAACATTGAAATTTTGGTTTTATAAATCTCGGCGTTTGAAATATTTTTTCCAAAGGTTTGTTTTAAAGGACACCTTGGAATGTTGCAAAGGCAAAGAGTTGAATTTCCTGCCATAATTATTTAACTATGTAATTAGTTTTTAGCGTCTTTTCGTTAAGAATACTTATGCGCAACATAAAAGTTTGCTGAAAATGGTTCTGCAACGTTTTAAAAATTACACCAAATAAATTATATTTTTTTATAAACAAAAGGGTTTAGGTTATAAAATTTATTAAAGCAAAGGAAATGAAAAAATCAAATCTCAAAAATTGTTTTTAATTTTTGTTAGAAAACTTTGTAAACATTTATAAGCCACATTTCATAATTATTAAAATTTATACCAGTTTGTGTCTAAGCTCAACCAACAATAATATGCCATCAAACAAGTTTTAGGCCCAGGCAATTTAATTCGGGCATGAGAAGGTTAAAACATTTTCTTTTACAA
Source organism: Rhagoletis zephyria (assembly GCF_001687245.7). Classification (NCBI taxonomy): domain Eukaryota; kingdom Metazoa; phylum Arthropoda; class Insecta; order Diptera; family Tephritidae; genus Rhagoletis; species Rhagoletis zephyria. The sequence continues at coordinate 71,929 of NW_016159155.1, forward strand.
AAAACAAAAATCCAGCTACTAAGGAAGAAATTCGATAAGTAAATAAAAAAGCTGTGAATGGTCAAATGAAAATGCGTAATGATTTTTTTTTTTATATGAAATATGAGCAGACAAGAAGGTTACTCAAACGCCTTGTACGAGTATGTTATTTTTAAATGGTTTCCCTGTCAATGGTTTGTCTGCAGAAAAAGAAATTTTCTTCTATCAAAGTTTCTTAAATCGGCACGCAGCTCCCAAGAAAAAAAAGCCATCAAACATTCATTTGTTTCCTAACTTTGGCCATAGGGCTAATAAAAGTATATACTGGGGAGGTCATAAATATTTGGGTCGACAAAAAATCCAACAAGTACTGGATTGAGTGTCCAGAGCATTGGGGGACCACCAAACTCTCACTGTGTGCCTCAAAGAACACTGCGGCATTAGATGTAAAACCTCAGTAGGTTTCTTCTTCCAGACCCGAATGCTTGTTGCTTCTATGAGCTGGACGAAGATACGCTAGTACATATTCCCTGAGAATGTATTGTTCTCCCCAGACGCAGACTGGCTCACAAAAATAGGTAGAACCACACTTAATCCATTTGAAATAAACATCTAAGGGAATTAAAGGTCTAATTGAAAGCCTTCACATATATGTAGAACTAGTGATGGCTCACCTAAAATAGACTGCATTAAAAGTCGCCGTGTATATGGCACATAATAATGATAGTGCAAACCCTGGTCAAAAGGTGCTTGTTTTCTAGAGAAATGTTGAAAAGTGAAAACTCGCTCTCTACAGAGCAGAAACCATTTTTGGCCTTAAAAGTTTTGCCCGGAAGAAATCGTCAGTGATTACTCAACACTTCCACTTAAGTTAAAGGCGAAAATATTTGGTTTTTGTGCTTTATTTTTTATCTGTTTGAGAGTTCGCTGCCTTTAATGCCACAAATAAAAAGGTAAATTCGGCAAGCCTCATTCACTCAACCTTCTCGATTTCCGTAAGGCCGTAACTAAGGAATATAAAATCAATAGGTTCTTAACTTCTTGTGGCAACTTAATATTTAACTAACCGCCTACACAAGATGACCAAAATATTAAGTTAATTTAAGTAAATTAAGTCTAGACTAACTGAGCTTTTAGCTGATCTTTTTCTGAGCTTTGGATATCTGAGTTGATAAACTCAAAACGATCAACCAATTAATGAGAAGGTGTTTATTAGTTGGCTCGCTTCTTAGCCAAGAGGTCATTATAGCATGTGTTCTTTTAATGTACCGGATAGGTTTGTTCGCTAAGTTTTCAGGTTTGATATCGTTTCAATTCGGCCAGTCCTCTGGAGCCGTGCACCCGATGGAAAATGTTCCGTAGAAATGTCAGACAATTGGCCAGACGGATAATCACGATGTGTAAACATAGCGTTATAGTCGAAAAAAAAGAAACAAACTCGCCGTGGGGTACTTTGTTTTCTAGATGTGTTACATACGACTCGCATGAGGGTTCTCCATCGTATTTCTAATGAATTGGAGGTATAGGTAATGTGGCCAACTGTACTTCGTGTCGTGCAATTGCTTGGATCCTATTTATGCGAACTGCGTGAGGACCGGGTTCATCCCCAAGGCTTGGAGGGTAGTCAGTATTGCGTTCATCCCAAAGGCCCAAAAAGGCTCTCATTTCTCCCCTAGGGATTTTAGGCCTATCAGTCTCTTCGCTTTTGCAAAAAACGCTTTTGATAAAAACGCTAGAGAGACTGATAGACCTGTACGAAAGAAATGCAATTCCTCGTGACTGTCTTTATGTCTCAATATGCTTATTGCAAGAAAAGGACGGTGAATACCGCCCTAAACACATTGGTAAAGTGTTCAGAGGAAGCATTCACGTATGAAGATTATCTTCGATATCGAGGGGGCCTTCAAAAATGTCACTCCAGAAGCAATAGTGCAGTATATTCATAATCTGGGGGTCGAAACCAACCTAATAAGGCTTATTTACAGCTTACTTCGGGACAGAACTGTCGCGGCGGAGAGGGGGAGCATTTGCACTCAGTGCAGTGTCAATAGAGGCACTCCAAAAGGTGGTTTTCTATCTCCCCTACTCTCGATTGCGGTAGTAAACGACCTTCGAGAGGAACTGGAAAAAGTGGGATGACGATGTGGAACTTTTGGTTAAGGGACGATTTCTATACAGCCTTTTTGATCTGGTTCAGGTAACCAACCAGGTAACTAGGTAGGCGATGGACGGCGGCTGTCGTGGAAGCCTTACATTGAGGATAGGTTAGGAAAGGTGTCGGTTGCCTGCTGTAGGGGAGCTATCGGCGAAAGGTGGGGTCTCTCGCCTAAATTAATTCCTTAGCTCAAGCAAGCCAGATTTAAGCCTATATTCTTTCAAGGAGCCATTGCCTGGTGGAACTAACTAGAGAGTCTACACTTCTAAAACAAGAATTAGTGGAGCATTAGGAATCACACCACACCACACATTGGCCTGCGGATATTGCAGACAGAATTGTCATAGCACAAACTGCTACTAGGGAAAGGGAAACCGGGTCCTTTTGTGACATAAAAAATAAATATCAGACGTTTCTCTGCTGCAGCAAATTTTTTTATAGGGCACTCTAAAACACGTTACCTCTCAAGGGCTAGTGATGGGGGTTCTGACGGGCCATTGTGCGATTGGTATTCATGCGGTGAGACTAGGAATTTGAACTAATCCTTTTGTATCAGCTGTCAAGAGGGAGATGAAGTGGAATCATCTCCACACTTTCTTTTAGACTTTCTTACCTTCGCGAGGCTAAGATGGAAGCATTTTGGCTCGCTTTTCTGAACAACCACTGAGCTCTCAGGGCTCGAAATTAGCCGTATTCGAAATTTCGTAATCGGTTCGCGGCGTTAACTTAACGCAGCCTATGCTATACCTCTTTGAGCTATGAAATAGTTGGTCACATTAGGTATAGGTATCTTTAACTTTACGGCCTATTTTTTTTTTTTATTTACACTTCTGTTCGTCTGTGAAATTGTTTAAAGAAAACCAGTCAACTTTCAAATTTAGAACATTGTTGATGATTCGTAAAGGAGTGGCTCTTGATTTAGATGAAAGCATCCACAATTTTCAACAAAATATTTGATGTAATTATTATAATTTTTTCAATGTACCTTTAAATATGAAAGCGCATGCACGAAAATAATGTATGTGGTAAAAATATATAGCTTTCTTTACATACATACATATGTATGCATGTATCTATGCACTAGCATGGTTGTATTGCCATTTTTCATTTTATTGTATGACGCCCGCAGCGCCCATGGCTGCCATAAAGCGCTTAAAATTTCTGTTTATTTAATTTGAAAAATTGAGTTTGGATATTTTGCACCACTAAGCCAACATTTTCATAACAATGGCCGCTTACCGCTATTTGAAAACATACACGCAGATACAATGGTTCACATGCAAATTTACAGCCATACCTACATTGATATACATATATAAGTATGTACATTAGGGTGGCAAAAAATAAATAAAAAAAGTAAGTGCGCCTGGGCCACACTGCAGAAGTGAAACTTACGTTACTTATCTATCTATACATACACACATCTGATTTTGCTTAAGGTTATATTTTTTCGCTTTTTTTCTATCAATGTAGATGCCTACCTCTACCACTGTTCGTTTTAATAACATTCATGTAATTCTGTTTTTCCATTATCTTCATTTTTATCATTATACTCTATCGATAACAAAATCGATTATATCGTCCATCAAAATACCGATACCAAAATCGATGACAAATTCGATAAAAATTTTAATAGCAACATCGATAGTACCATTGGTAACTAAATCGATTAGAAAATCGATAAAAATATCGATAACAAAATCGATAAATATCGATAACAAAATCGATAAATACCGATAACAAAATCGATAAATATCGATAACAAAATCGATTTATATCGATAACAAAATCGATAACAAATTCGATAACCAATAGATAAATATCGATAACAAATTCGATAAGTATCGATAACAAAATCGATAAATATCGATAACAAAATCGCATAAATATCGATATTAAAATCGATAACAAAATTTATAAATATCGATAACAAAATCGATAAATATCGGTAACAAAATCGATAAATATCGATAGCAAAATCGATAAATATCGCTAACAAAGTCGATAAATATCGGTAACAAAATCGATAGTTATCGGTAACAAAATCGATAGTTATCGATAACAAAATCGATAAATATGGATAACAAAATCGATAAATATCGATAACAAAATCGATAAATATCGATAACCAAATCGATATATATCGATAACAAAGTCGATAAATATCGCTAACAAAGGAGATAAATATCGATAACAAAATCGATTATTATGGATAACAAAATCGATGAATTTCGATAACAAAATCGGTTAATATCGATAACAAATCGATAAATATTGAAAAAAAAAAATATGGATTATTTTATCGATGGGTCTCGAGATTCCCGAAACTCTTTAAAATCCAAAAATAGTTCCCAGATTGAGTCTCTGTGTCTCTCTCTATATCCTTTCCTCTTTAATTACCTCTATTTTAATCTTTCTTCCCCTATCTTCATCTTTGCTTTTATCGGTATCCTCATTGTCTTTACTTCTATGTTCATCATTTTTTTCATCAACATATTCCCCTTCTCATTTGTCCTTATATATATAAGTAAAGTGTTTAGATTTACCTTGGTCTTCATTTTTGCCTTTCTCTTTACGCATCTTTGTTTTTGTTGTTATTTTTACCTTTGCCTTTATCTTTTTCTTTATCTACATATGTACGTACTTACCTCTACTTTCATTATTGTATTGGTATTTTTCCAAGTGTTATTCTTTAACCTTTTGTTAGCAAATTTGTGTTAAATTTATACCATTTCCGTTGCACCCTTTCCGTTGCATATACACAAGAAGTACTTGTTTCAGCCCCAATCATTTCCGTTGCACGATTTCCGTTGCATCACTTCCGTTGCATCATTTCCGTCCCAACCAGATCCGTGTGCAATTTCCGCTGAATTTGCCAANTCATAATTGTTATGCTCTCACCCCTTAGGATTGTTCTATACCCAAAAAATATACCCATATCAAAAAATATTTATAGGTAGCTCAAATGCGTATTTTATACTCGTATGGTGGAATAGAACAACTTTTCGTAGAAACGGTATAGAATTCTTCAAAATCACTGAAAAGTTATTTTTTCCCAAACAAAATACATGAAAAGTTTTGGGCGCTTTGAGCGACTTCTAAATATATTTTTTGATTTAAAAATAAGGAGGGGTACATAGAAGTTTTTTCGGTATATAACAATCCTAGGTAGTGAGAGCATACATATTCCGACTTTACTGTTTCACATGCATTTTTGGACCAGCCTAATGAACATAACACATGTACATACATACATATATGTATATGCATAGACATGATGACGGTTTAGGAGCGCTTACTTAGTACTTGTACATACATACATACATATCAACAATTGTGTGTGTGCTTTGGTGTGCTTGTTAGCCATTAGCCTGCGGTTATTAAAATTTTGCTTTAGTCATGTATTTTTTATGCAGTCACTAATACAATATATGTGTGCACATACTATAATAGAAACGTTGAAACAATGCATTGGCAACAGCTGTAAGTAAAGGAGTGTGAAATGTAATGATAAAAAAATGCGAAAATTCTGTTGATTGGAAAAATTATGGGATTAGTGCGCGACGTCAGACTGGCCCTGAAAAGCTGATCGGTTTAATATGTTATGACTGCGACTTTTTTTGTCAGATATTTTTTCTAAATACATACATAGTTATGTATGCATATAATGCAAGAGGATAATATGTATATACGCTTTTTTTGCTTGTTTGAATAGTTAATTTTTAATGAAGCACTAACAAACACATACATATGTACATAGTATGCTCTTTTTCTATATATTTATATATGTATAAAAACCTAAATATTAACTAAGTAATTTCAAAAATCAACTAAAACTGGGTATTTAAATATTACCGATTTTAATTAGCCGCAAAATTTTATAATTAATGTTTGTGTTTGTTTCTTTTTTTAGTGAAGAGCAGTATTCAATGTAAAAGCGCTATTTTAAGTGAAACTAACTGCAATACAGTATTTAATAATGTAATAAATATAATTAGCATTTTTGTGGTATTTAAAATATTTACATAGTTTAGAGGTAAAATCCGCGAAAGTTTGTTGAGACAATAGTGCAAATTGTTTATTTGTGGTAATTATTTAGTGTGTGCACCACCGCCGCTTATAATGTATATAATATCATATATGTATGCATATCTTATTACTATCGGTGGTCGCTGTAATGCACATTTAGTTATATACATACATATGTCGTTTGTGATTGAGTCCGATTTTCATATTAACTAAGTAGTCCATATAACTAGAGTTTCTGGCAATGAGACAAACGAAATTTTTGAGCCAATTTTTCCAGTATTTTATTTTTTATTTTTGGTAAGGATTAACAACTAATTTGTTCTACTAAAATTTTATTTGTACTGAAAGAATTTACTCTGAAAAGGACGTAGAAAACTAAGAAACACCTTGGAGATTTATTTATTGTGGGTACATTCAAATTTTTACGTTGCATGTTATTATGTTTGATCACACGTGGGAATACATGGCGTATGAGTAACAAAATTTCCGGTCAGATAAAAAATTAACCATGTAGTTTAACAATCGATTACGGGAAAGTGATTAGATTAAAAATATTTACTGTCAAACTTAAGGATGGGATATTCCGTAATTTTAATTAAACAGTATAATTTTCTGAGCAGTATAATTTTATGCTTTAGGGAATTCTATCCACCTCAAGTACTAGATTGACTGCTCTATTAACGTTTTTTTCTGAATTTTCTAAGAGGAATTGTACTTACTGCGAACACTTCGATTCCTTTACGAGATTTCAGAGGAAAATCTTTAAAAAACTATAGTACATAATTTGTTCAATTAATTTTTGTAACATGAATTCGGGCAATAAAATTTTACGGCGGAGCTTTTAATACCCGATTACTATAGGATTTTTTCCTTAGATTAAGAATCTGTCCTTAAAACTATTCAGTTGGCTCTTATTTTCGCGATATTTGGGATCGAAATCATAAAAAAGCAATTTTAAATTTTTGGAACTATAGTAGTGGAATAATAGTGCAATGAAGAATCTTCTGAACAGCATAAAGAGAAAATAAAATGTTGTCCTTCCCCGGTGAAAAATATGTTTGATGTTACACTCGCCCTGTCTAGTTCACGTGTTTCATAATATTTTCGTTTTAAACAACCATCTGATTTTCAGGTTAATCATCTCCGCTGACAAAGCTTCAAAGGAAAGAGAATGTGCCTTTTTTGCTTTCCAATAGTGTGACATTTTAAGAAACAAATACAAAATTTTTTCACCCTTTGCTTTAATTTAGAATCGAACATGAAAAGAGAAAGGGGCAACCAAAAGGCGAAATTTTTTGGTAGAAACGAAATTACCATAACTTAAACCAATTATTACCAATACAAAATGTGGCAAACGCAAAATGAAATATTCTCCTATTTTTCATGACATCCATACGGATTTTTTTAAAGTTGTCTTATTGTAGGTGCTAATATAAACCTTTATAGGCTCCATAGATTGTGCGTCAGGCGCGCGAGTCATTTTTCATAGCAGAGTCATAACGGTATATATATATATATATATATATATTTTCACAAACACATCCAAACCGACTCGGAAGTCAGACGCACCGTGTATGCCGCCCATAAGTTTGCAAGTCTAATTGTGAAAATAAATATATGTTAATTAGACCGACATAACTTTGAATGACTCAACTGTATGTAGTCGCAAAGTGAGTCAACACGTACACAGATGACTGGAGAGTCAGACGCGCACCATCTATGGCACCTTTAATAACGAAATCATAAAGTATGTGCCCAGATTTGTTTATAGGTGGAATTTTTTTCTTTGAATGCGCGTATGACCACAATGTACAAAATTTCAACATACTTGCCTAATTATTCCAAATCTTCAAACATTTTCGAAACATTTTTAAAATATAAATTTGAATCCTAAGAGAAACCTAGTTCAAAATTTAAGTGAATTTGATAAAAAATAAGTACTTTTGAAAATAAGGTGTTTAAACCCTACTATTGAGGAATCTAATTTTTACCTTTGGAGCTAAATGACCAATATTTCAGCTTTCATTTTGTGCTATTCAAAATCCACGTCTATGTACATATACCTTTCTACAGAAGTTAAAAATTATGTATGTATAATCAAAATCAAAAATCATTAATGAAGCATATTTCAAATAACTAATCTTAAATCTATAATCTATGTATGTGTTTGTTGTAGACATGCATGTAGTATTTTTATACATTAGGGTGGTCCTTAAATGTGGGAAGCAAATTTATATGTCAGATTTGCTAAGCCTGCCACTGCGTTGATGCTACGATAATTGAAGAGAGTATTGCCGAATGAGGGGGTGAGACTGGAAAAATCATCCATTTGATTTTAAGGACACCCTAATGTACATACATACAATATGTATATATTCTTGCCACTTTTGAAATTAAAACGGCTCGAAGGCACATTAGTGCATGCAAAAACACCTGCATTAAAAGTTATTTATTCTATATATTTGTTCTTGTAGGCGCATCGTAGATACTATTGCATAGAAAATATTTGCATTTTTAATCTCATCCAACAGGCAGCTAACAATTAAGCTTGCGGCTTATACATTGAAAATTAACATAATATGTATGCGAATACTAATGGTACATATGTATATGTAAATACTACAATTCACATGCATCCATACAAATTAGAAATGTACATGCGTACATCTTAAAAGCTAAGAGGGGTGTTGTACTCATTGTATTGTTACTACTCTTACATAAACATGTGCTTACATTTATACTAAATATCATTTCTGTATGTACAAGTATCAGCTTGTACGCATGCATGCAGCGAATGTTATGCATCTATTGCTACTCTAATTTTATTTGTGTGTACATATTTAGCTATGTATGTATGTATGTAAATTTATGTCGCTCTTGCACTAATTTGACATATACGAATTGACAACTGTGACTAAGAATTTTTATATCAAATTTTGATTAGTGTAAATTATAATATTAGTCTGCAATTCGCATATAAATGTATGTACATACATACATACATATATATATGAACGATCTCAACACCACCATCAATGCTGCTGTGATTTGCTTTAGCTTCTTGTCAACAGTTGATATGTACATATGTATGTACGTAGAAACGTATGCACTCGCTTTGATGTCATCAAAGGTTGCCTAGGTTTTCATGGTATTTTGCCTCTTGATGAATTTCACTATACTCGCGCTCATCTTTGTATACATGTATGCATATGTTTTTATACATAGTATGATGCTGACGATTGAATATAGTGGTTGGTCAAAAATATTCGAAGGATTTGGATTTTACGGTAAACGTCACTTTAAATTAGAATTAAAAAGTTTGCGAAACCAAGCAAAAGTGATTTAATTTTTGTAAATTTCTCACACGCATACATATGTACATATTTTACAGTTGCTACATATTTTTTAACCTACTTAAAAAAAAAGGTGGAGGTTATCTATTCGTCGGAATATTTTTTGAGGTATGTTACCGCATAACTTTGGACCACGTTAACCGATTTCTATAGATACTTTTTAAAGGAAAGGTCAGAGGTGGTCTCATACTTATTTGGTTTACATCCGATCATTGGAACATGAAGAAATCAGGGGTATTCTTAAATTTTTATGTGAAAATTAAAGTGGATTTTGTCTTTTGCTTAAAACTTACTTGTGTTATATTGAAATGAAGAATAGCTCCTTTTGAAATGAAGAATACGCCTAACAGAACCCCAAGGCAGAACGATGAAGGCCCTTAGGCCAATGAGGCCATGTGCAGCACTTTTCCTTCCGGGAATATCTAGCACTTCTTTGCCAATGACTCCGCTATTTCTTTGTAAATGAGATAAACCCAGTTCCTGGATGCCATGTTGTATTCATATATGCAGATTATGATTAAGCGCATATACATATTAACTAAGCCATCCACTTAACTAGACTTCATGGCTATGGGGCAACAAAAATTATATTTGGAAACTTTTTTGCAGTTTTTTTTTTGTAGGGATTAAAACCTAACTGGTTCAACTAAGATTTAATTTACCATGAAAAACTTACTCAAATTCAGCAAAGAACGTAGAAAACTAAGGAACAGCCGAAGAAATGACTCCTCGGAAATTTGAAAAGTCTTCTTCATAGTGAAAGGAATTCGCACTGAAAGTACTTAACGGATTCAACCTTTTCCTCTTACTTCGCAGCGACTAATCACTTTTGAGTAAGCAGAATCAAGTCCTGACCAAGGTGCTATCTTTTGATTTTATTTATTTTGCATATTTTGTATCAGTTCAAAAATATTTCGGTGTAGTTTGAAATCCTCTAAAGCCATTTTAATCATTATTTGACATACAAAATTTTAAGCTCAAGATTTTACGGCGCTTAACACGTCTTGTGAATCCCCTATATGTGTACACTCATACGAACACTGCAAATATTTACAGCTGTTAAATGTGCATTGCAATCTTAAAACGAAAATAATTTCACCCTACCAAAAGTAAAGATATTCACCAGCAAACAAAAATGTCTTTAACTTAATATTTAACAGCGCAATATTTCAGAAATACAGTCTTCATATTGAAACTGAATTCGGCGAACAAAATATCGGTTTGTTGATTTCATAGCTGTTTTTAAACAATATACTAGTATACATATGTATTTTCCTAAAAAAAAAATATATTCCACTGCACTTCAATTCGTCAGCTTCAAAAATAAATACAATGTACATATTTTTGAACTGCATTTACACAGAATGTATTTATGCGCACAGCAACAATAACAACAACATAAACAAAATTGATAAAATACCAACTAGTAACCTAAGAATAACAACAGCGGTAAACATTTTTTTTGTTTCACAATTAAAAGTTAGAAAAATACGGGCAACACTTTTGTTGATTTTAAATTATTTTCTTTACTCTTTCGAGGATGGGAGCCCAGCTGCCTGAAGTGTTGTTAACCGGAGGTAAATAAGTAACATGCAGCTCACAGTTGGTGCGGTTTGGGGTTGAGTTCGCATTGATGTGCTAAGAGATAACAACGAATCAGGTGGCAAATAAGGGCCAAACTCAGCAACATTTAACTCAACAAACCGAAATGCGCACAACTACAAACAAAATAAATAACACACTTACATATACATACACGTACATACTGATGTATGTATGTACAAAATGGTCAATGTGGCTGCAACCACCCACCGACTCGTGAGCGTGTTATAGCTCCACCCACACAGCAGTGAATTTGAGTACGCTGAGGAGCGTTGGGAGCGAGCAAACAAATAATAGGGGAATACTCAACTTGCGCCAATCAACAAGCACGCTTTCACATTGCTTGCCTGCATCCATTTCGAAATTGTATACACTAAGCAGTGTATGTGCGTGTTTGTGTGTTAATTTGCAGTACTTAACCCTTAAGTTATTTACTCAACATTGTTTTATTTAAACAAATACAAGAAAAAAAGTGAAATGGCCTTTTTGATACAGCAAGCAAGCAGAAAAGTTAATCCAAATTTCGCCAAATGCCAATTAATTGAATGAGCAAACTCGCTCTACCTTAAAGGGCCTAGTTAAATGAGCGGAAATCAGGCGAAAAGTTAAATTCCCCTACTTTCCATTACTACTTCTAAAACTCTTGCTTTGTATATAAGTGTCCATACACTGGCAGATGAACATTTCAGCCAAGTACCTTTTGCCATTTTCTGCGGCCCATCTTTTGCTGGTTGGTTATTGGCTTTTTTTCTTTGCGTGTTTTCCTTGCCCGTCACCCTGTTGGCCTCTTGCAGCGCCTTTGTCTTAATTAAAAGACCAATTTGCAACTTCCGCACGAACGCTTCCAGAAAACTTTCTCCAACGCGGGTGGGCGTACTAAGATGACTTGTTTCTACGTTGCGCATAGCAACACAGCAAAGATGAATGCAAAGTAAAAGTAAGAACCCCACCAGGCAAAGAAGACTGAATGACGCACAAAAAAAAAACAGAAAAAAAAACAAAGCACAAGGCAAAAGCCAATGTAAGAAAAATTAATTACAATTATAATAAACCGCCTAATTAGGCAGGAAGCAAATGAAAGTGCGCGAAAAGAAGCTCTAAAGAAAGTTAACTGTAATTTAAATATTACAAACGTATCGCGCCAGTGAAGGAAGCATGGAGGGGAATGATGGGGATGGGGATGGGAATGGGTTTGCTTCGGTGTTGGTTTTGGTGTTGCTACTAACAGTCAGGCATAAAAGGTCAAGCTTAGCTGTGTATAAGCAGCAAATCCACATCAAGCAAACTTAGCAACAGCTACATAAAAGTGGAAAATTAAAATAACTTCAACAAAAGTCTCTTAGAATCGCTTCTAAAAATATTGTATAAGACGTAGTGCAGATGTACGTCAAGGATTCAAAGATAAAGCGGCAAGAATGGAAGCCAAACAAGTGATGGCGGTTCAGTAACAATAAAAAGATGTGAAAAAAAATACGCACGAAAATTGAAATGTAAAAAGTATGCAAACAAATAAATACGTAAAAATCCGTGATATTCTCATAGAAATATGTATGTAAGTACTTTTTGTACGCGTCTTATTTTTACAAAGCACAAAATGCAAAGCGTCACGCGGATTTCATGCATAACCGCAGAGAGCACGTGATTTTTTTCCGTTTGCTTTTTTCTTGATTTTTTTGTATGTTTATTTCTTTTTCTATTAGCATAAAAAGTTGCCTTATAAAAAGTTAATTTGAAAAACGGATGAAAGTGTTTTTGAAGCCTTAGAGAAACGCAAAAGAATTGCAGAGTGTAGTGGTGAAAAAAAAGCAAATAATATTCATACATGTCTGCAAAGATACAGACATATGTACATACTAGCATAGAATAAATGCAAATGCATATCTATAACATTCATGTGTTACGTATACGCAGCGTAAGCCGCGGTTGCTAGGACGACTAACCGCCAAAGCGCTGTGATTATATTGTCAGATTATTTATGGATATACAAACTTAGAAAAGTAGTTTTTACAGTCAGTTTCAGCAAATTAATGCAAGTGAAAAATGATTTTTTATTTGGATTTAATATAAAAACTGACATAAGGGGAACAATTATTCGTATGCATGTACATATATTAGACTGTCCCAAAAAGTTTTTTTTTTCTGAAATGTCCCGAAATGTAGAAATGTAGGTTTTTAAGGCACTTAAGCTTGAAAAAGGCAAAACGAGCTTCAAAAAAAGGCAAAAAAGGCATATATTTTTTTAATTTTGTTATGTACTTCCTTTATGTAGATACAATGTGAAGGTCCAATTAAAGATATATAAAAATACATACAGTGGTGAAAAAATTATAACCGAACCACTTTTTCCCAAGTTTTAACGTATTATATTTGTTGTTATTGAACTTTTGTTATATTTTTAAATAAAATTATAGTTCGTTCTTTAACAAAACCCGTAGAAATCCATGTTTCCAAATTTGAGCAGTCCACTTGCAAAGGCGCTATGTATATTTTTTTAGATTTTTAGCTTTTGGTGAGTAACGTACCAGTATTTAAAGAAGTTTCATGCCCACTAACAATACAGTGCAAAATCTTTCTATTTTCTAAAAAAATAGCATCAAATGTTAACTGCTATTGCAAAAGTCGCTATAATACTTATGTATGTACATATTTATACACTTTCAAAAGTCTCCATCTTCTGATAAACTTAAAAAACTGTAGGAAAACGAGGTAGTTTCGGTGCCTAGTGGAAGGCGTCGCAAAAAAGAAGCTGACCAATCTTCATGGAAGAGCGAACGCGAAAAGCAAAAAAAGATAGCTATGTAAAAGTTACTGTTTCAAAACTCGCTATATTAAATTTTTATATATAAAATTTGCAAAAACTACCACACTGCCATATTGTTTTTTAATGTTATTAGGCTCTTGTTTATCCAAATTTTCAGATAATAAAGAGAAATATACAATTTGGATGTTACTTGTTGTAGACGTTTTTTTAATTTGTGGCTCACTATTATAAAATCGCATAACGCTGTTTGTAAGTGGACTACTCATTTGTGCAATATTAAAAAAAAATTCAACAAACTTTCGTACAAATTTCGAACTTTTAAAAATTCTAAAAAATCAATCGACATTTTTAGCCATTTGAAACGTGTACTTTATTCTACTAGAATTCAATGGGCTACAAAACTGCATACTCAGAATTTAATTAAAAAACTCGAAATTTTAACGAAAATTTGTAGAATTTTTTTTTTTTAATTGCATAAATTTTTAAGGCAGTGTCACTCGATTGGTACATTTGTACGGATTTGTAAATTTTTATATTGGGCTATTGGTAAGAAAAAAGTAGGACATTTTTTTTTTTGCATTCAAAAGATTGGTACAATACAGCGATGTTCTATTGAAAAATTTCAAAAAATTAATTTTCGTAATTGGGATAGTGAAAAATATTTTGGATGTTCAAACAATTGGGATACGATTTAGACCAAATTTTAGCAAATACCCAATCGTGTGACACTGCCTTTAAACTTGTATTTATACGGATGTTGGTAAAGAACGAACTATAAAAAACTAACCGAAATTAAATAACAACAAAAATAATATTTTAAAACTTGTCAAAATTTGGTGCGGCTATAATTTTTCGACTACTGCACATAAGTTGGCTATGATTACTCGGCCGTGCTATCATAGTAGCACAATGCCACTCATATTTGACTTACAAACAAACTACGGGCAGGAATTTCAAGATTTTAACCCCGTTTTTATGAAAAATTTTATTTTTATCAGTATATTTCTTTTAATCAAAATATGTTGAAATAAAAGTGAAATTTAAAAAAATTTTGTCATAAACCGAACCACCAAAAAAACTATAACTCAAAAAATAATTTTTATTTCTCAAAGAGAAAGTAACGCTCAGAAACCAAGCTTTATTTTCGATAAAAAAACTTAAAAACTTATCCTGAGTTTCGCCCGAAAAAATTCACCCGAACATTTTTCATCCGATCATAGTAAATACATGGAAAATAAATGTGAGAAGTGAACCGGTTCGGGGAAACTGAAACTCATGATAAGGCTGATTATTTTTGATGAAAAATATGAAACCCAAAAACAATGATTTTTTTTTTGATAAAAAATATTATATTAACTATATATAACTATTACCCAACGCTACAAAATTTTTTATTCAAATTAGATTTGAAATGGTTGAAGTTTGCACACTATTCGTTTGGCGGTCTCGCACACAAACTTATTGCAAACGAAAACTATTTAATAAACCTGTGAAAAATGCCACCTTTTGATCTGGCTACCGGGGTCATCAGCTCTGCAAAATAAATTAAAATTGACCAATTGGAAGAAAAACACAAAAGTATTCTCAAAACTCAATAAAACTAAAACTATTTATACTGAAAATTTTTTTTACTAATATTTTGATCGGAAAGCTTATAAAAAATGCTTTCTAAAGCAGACGTAAAAAACTAAAACGGAGCCCCTCTAAGAAGGAAAAGTTATAACAATTTTAATATTCGTGCGCGCGGTAAAAATTAAGATTTTGAATCTCTTCACAGACCTCAAAGAGGCTCACTAACACTACGATTTGGCGGAGTTGTAGCATAATTGGCCAAATAAAATTTTAGGCGGGTACACTTGAGGAATTTTTACCCTTATCCAGTGATATTGTGAAAAATTCAAAGATTTAATTGGGAACAAAATCGCAGCTGATCACTGCTGAAAAGGGTTGAATAGCAACAAAGGGCGTTGCAAACAGAGGTGTTTGCCTAAGTTTCAGTGGCAAGGTTTTAGGCATAGTTGATAGCCAATAACCGAATTAGTTTGAATTAGTAGGCCGGATTCTTCAAAAATATGTGTAAAATTTAGAAAGCTTTGGATAACCGGTATTAAATAAATAAACCTGCACTTATCTAATTTTAAAGTCAAGGGGTGCCTTATACATATCCTTAGCAATCAGCTATGAATATGATACTTTGGAAATCCTCTATCGGGCATTTGCTCAAGGACAATAGATTCTTTCAATTAATTTGGGTTTAAGATATTCTCTAGTATATTTGACGTTCAGTGCGATGCAATTGAATATCCTTTTCCACTATGGAACATTGTTGATATCATATTACAGTCTTAGTCACCTGAATAGCACACCCTTTTGATCCTCAGTATGTTCAGTTTTCCTTTTGTTTGTTTAATATTCATTAATTTTTATAAAAACACAGAATATTCTCCGTGTAAGTCCGATTTTAAAATGTTATGCAAATTTAACAAATATGAAAAATAATATATCGTCACTACACACGAATAAAGGCGCGTAAAAAAAATTTTGCGAAAAAAGATGCTTGTGAAAAACTTTGTGCGAAGAATGTTAAGAGTCTTTGACGCTGAAGTTTTTTTATGCGTCTTTTTTCGCCGTCAACTTTTGAGCTCGCCCATTTATTCGGGTCTAGTGACGATATGTGCTATTCTGCAAGTTTCAAGTTCCTACAGAATACCGTTGATTTTTTACATTTTCTTTAATTAATGGTGGTGCCCATTTTCTTCCATATAAGAATTTTGTCGAATATACTTTGTATAAAAAATCGCAAATGGACTACAAAACTGCATATCCGAAATTTTTCTAAAAATATTATTAACTTATTCACTGCAGGTCATTAGGACAGCGCACCCATTTTGGACTTTCTTTTAAATTTGTTGAAAATTTTAAAATCGGGTTTACACTAGAATATGCTTTAAAACAATTAATGAATATTAAATAAGCAAAAGAACAATAGTAAATACTAAGGATTAAAGGGGTATTACTCGGCTCTATCTGCTCCATAAAATTATAAGATGGCGTTAACCTAAAAGACATTGCCCCAGAGCTCATGGTGTTGAACTCCAGATCCAATAAATCGCGCGACTCTTTGAATATACATTTTTCTGCAATTCATCTTCTGATTTTTGTGTGTACTTGCATAAACAAGAGGCAGCATTAAAAAAAAATTAAGAAATTGCTTCTCCTCATTATTGCTTGTATATTTTTCAACTTTATTGTTTACTTTATCCACTTGCCGTATTGCCATGGGAATAATGTTTTTTTGCTACCATTCAAATAAAGACATTGCTTTGCCGCGAGAAGACATACAATTTCAAATGTTGCTCTAAGTATTCCGGTTATCGTAAGCAAATTAAAAACTTAGGAAGCGAATTTTACCTTATATACTTACATGCATACATACATACATATGCACATTTTTATATGTATATTTTGTGTTTAGTTACCAGAACGTGAAGAATCCTAATATTTGCGTTTTCTCGTTTTTTGTCGTTTTAGGTTTGGTTTAAGAATCGCCGCGCAAAATGGCGCAAACAAAAGCGTGAGGAACAAGAGCGGCTGCGTAAATTGCAAGAGGAGCAATGCAGTGGTGCTGGCAATAACACATCGACTGGGGTGGCTGGCGCCTCAAGCTTAGGCGCTGTTAACGGCACCGGTGCGGTAATGGCCGCTGTGGCGAATCTAAAGTGTGTCGCCGAGGATTATGCCAGCCAATTGAGTCATCACATTAAAACGGATCCTAATAGTTATAATAGCGATGCGGATGAGTCATCGGACTTGGAGGTGGCATAAAAGCATGCTACACATTCATTTGTACATACATACATGGCGTGTTGTAATTGTAGATATCCCTCCTAATTTTTAAATGAGATGTAAATTATAATTTTTAAGCAGTTAAAAAAGTAGATTTGGCGGCGATTAAATAGAATCAAAAGCTTCTGGTTGTAAAATTCGTAATCTATATTTAACAAATTGCAAATGTATACATACATATGTAGATATGTATGTTAATATATACTTAAGTGATTACAAACATATGAAGTTATTTGTCGCATTTAACACACTTTTTAGTATTTTAACTAATTTCGTAAAACCATCAAATTTTGTACATATGTATGTATGTTTCTGTTGTTATTGTATTGTGTTTGTTTGTTATAACGCCTTAAATTATGCTAATAAGTTTTGTAATGTATAAAAGTATGAATTAAAATGTTGGAGTGTGGTATTAATGTGATTTAAATTTTTCGTAAAACAAGATAAACAAATGTATTTAATTAATACTCGTAAAATAAGTGCGTGTGTGTCACATTTTTCAAAAATAATAGTTTAAGGCAAGAATTTATTAGCTAAAATATGCATAGTAGCATAGTAAATGTAAATTGAATTAACTAATGATCGATTGTAAGCATTAATTATAAAGCATAAACAAAATAAAATATGAATAACATTTAAAAATGGCTGGAATGTTTTTATTAAGGCAAATCAGATAACTAGTTATAATATTGACATAGTCGATAAAATCAAAAACTTTCATATTTACAGTTAATCGCACAGACAGGCGGTAACGTTGATCCGGATTAACGGCGCAGTTGATCTGAACAAAATTGTACCCTAACAGACTGCAGTAATGCCGATTAATGAACCGGGAGGTTGTGGGTTCGAGTCACACTGCCAGTAGAATTTGCATTTATTACATTATTGCAATTATTACTTTTAGGATCGGTTGTTCAATGTCTGGTTATCACTACCAACCTAGTTAGACATCATTATAGTGTGATCGATAAAGCAGTCGTTGTGTTTAACCAGTGCTTTTATCTCCGGTTTTGGCAACCGGGCATTGACTGAGTCTCAAATTTATCTTCCCGGTAAACTCGGCGGCTGCTTTATCGGCCACATGCATATAACAGGCAGTCGATAACGGTGTTTACGGTGAATATAAATTTAACAGGCATTCGAGAAAACGCCCCTTATTTTTTAATGTTATTTTATGTTATTATAGTTGGTGCGGACTATTTTTAATAAAATTTAACTCCAAAAAGTATAAAAGTCTAAGCCGTTAAATGGCAACAACGGGAGTTTTTAACCCTAATTCAAACAACTTCGATAGTATGTTCAGTTAGACTTAATGATATATTGTTGTATAGTTATATAAGTGGGTGGTATCACGCCCATTTTCCAAAAATTCCATAATAATTTTACTTTCCACAGGATTGATGTGAGTGTCCATTTTGGGTAAATTAGTGTCCTTAAATTTCGAAATGTCGAAGTTTAAGCATTTCTCAAATTTACTGTTATATGAAAAGTGGGCCCAATTTTTTTCAAAAATTATCAAGAATTTGCTTGTCAAAAGTGAAACTTCATTAAAAAATCAGGACGATTTAAGCGTGGACCAGGTCACCAAGACGATTTGTCTAAACCCAGGACAAATCTTGGAAAACCATTACGCTTTGATGGAATTTCAAAATATGTAACTAAAAAGCGTCCAAATGGCGCATACGTCAATCTTTTATCCAGGCAACGATGGGTATCTAAAAAACCTTCATCAAATTTAATACATTCCACTTAATCTCCTTAAGCACCATCTTGAAAAGGGGCGTAATTTTGCCCCATTTCATAAATTGGGAAAAAATTCATAAAAATTAGTGTTCCTTCGTAACTGAAAAACGTAAGCTTTAAAAAGTTTCATAACTACCATGTAAAGAAAGGAAATATTTTATAGGGCCTTTCTATATTTGTTTTCGTTATTTTATGGCCTTATAACAATTATATTCAACAATATTTAATGAGCTTGAGTTTGTTTTTAACCAAAAACCTTATTCTGGAAATGCAACAATAATGTAAAAAATGGTAGAAGTGATAGCTATTTCGGAAATCACCACATTTTCTCATCAGACTTCTTTCAGTAGGATTCGATCCGACGATCCCACTGACTCAGCCATTTGCCTACGCACTGTGCTAAGTTCGCCTTGTAAATTATCGTTGCCGTTGTCGTTGGTTAAAAAGGGCCTCAAGGGCCTTTCTATATTTATTATGGTAAATGTTTAGAATTGAAATACAGTAATTTTCACTCCACTTGTATTTCTAATTGGCATGAGTTGACACAGTTGACTATAAAATAACAATTATATATCGTCACTATACTAGGACTGCCAGACGTCCTGGTTTTCCAGGATTTATACTGGTTTAGACAAATTTTCCTGGTGTCCTGGTCCACACTTAAATTGGCGTGGTTCTTTCGATATGAAAAAAGGTTAAGCCTCCTATTAATAGAAATAATAAATCGATAACGAAACTTGTTTTCTAGCATGTTTAACAACATCTCGTGAGTTTATCTTCTTTCTTTTTAGTTTATTTTGTTAAAATCTTACGTTTTTATCTTCAGGAAAATGCCAAAATAGTGTAAATTCTGGACAGGTACACGGCTGAGGGGTCATACATGCTACGCAGCAGATAATTTCAGAAGCTAAAATCTCTCCCAAAGGCTTTTCTGAAAGCCATTTCTTTCATGGAATCGCGTAAATGCCTCGTAACCGCGTAAACCTTGAAAATAAACCGATTTTTCATAATAAATTAAGTAAGATAACGAGGTTTACATGAAGATTTTGGACGTATTTTTTCCTGAGCAAAAAAAAAACACGCATTTATTAATGAAAATCTAATTCGTCTGATGGATTCTATCTCTTGCCGATGTATAGCGTGGAAAGGGGTGAAAAACTTTGTTAAAACAAGTAAGAGCAGCGCTGTCTTCGGCTATGCCGAAGGGTTCATACCTTTCATGAACATCTGCAAATTTTACTTTGACAGATTACTGCTTTTGAATACATCTGCGTACATCGATAGAGGAGTTACATACTTATATAAAAAATCGCATCTAAACAATCAGAGGTATGGAAGATATACTTTATATGACACCAATCTAAGTGATTTTCACCGCTATGTGATCGGTATGTAAACCGGTAACACAATTTATTGGGTTTAGTTTCGTACATAAAGGAGATATATGGCAAAAACTGGTATCTTAACAATCAGTGCTATAGGAGATAAAGCTTATACAGCATAGATTTTGATGATTTTCTCAGTAGACTTTGTATTATTATTTATAAAATATCTTACGAAATTTATCGGTTTTAGCTGTTCAAATAAAGGAGTTTTACAGTAAAATCCCATATCTGAACAATCAGATGTATGGAAGATATATGTTGTAGTCATCCGATCCTTGTTATTTTCACTGTAAGTATTCTGTTAATAATGAGTGAAAATGGTGCGAAATTTCATGTTCCTAGCTGCATAAATGGAGGAGTTATGATAAAAGACCTCATATCTGAACAATCAGTTGTATGGGGGCTGCAGGTTATAGTGACCCGATCTTTGTTATTTTCGCTGTAAGTCTTCTGTTGATAATGAGTGAAAACAGCGCGAAATTTCATGGTCCTAGCTCCATAAATGAATGAATTATAACGAAAAATCTCATATCTGAACAATCAGTTGTATGGGAGCTATAGGTTATAGTGACCCGATCTTTGTAATTTTCACTGTAAGTATTCTGTTGATAATGGGTGCAAGTACTGCAAAATTTCATGTTCGTAGCTGCATAAATGGAGAAGTTATAATGAAAAATCTCATATCTGAACAATCAGTTGTATGGGAGCTATATGTTATAGTGGTCCGATTCTTCCGGTTCCGACAAATGATTAATACATTATAAAAATACACCCACCTACTAAATTTGATCCGGATATCTCGAAAACTGAGAGACTAGATTGCATACAAACAGACAGACAGACGGACAGACGGACATGGCTAAATCAACTCAGCTCGACGTTCTGATCATATAAGTATACATTTTCATGGGTCTATCCTTTTTGTTCTGGTACTTACAAACATCGGACCAAAGTTATAATACCATTTCATGCTCATGAAAGGTATAAAAATACCAGCGAAGAACATGGCGAACGACTCCACTAGGACCTAGCCATTATGGAGAAGTAGTACACTGAAGGAAATAATGCATAGCGAAAATGAATACATTATATTTGATTATCATTTAAAAATGTTCGTATTTAAAAATAATATTTTCATATTTCCACATCTGAGTATATACATATATGTAAGCGTACATACCCTAATCAACTAATTGAAAGACTACTTTAAATCAAAAGTAGTCAGTAAGTGTTTCGAATTTTGATACTCTCCTTAATCAAAGAAACAATTTGTGTCTTGGAAGTATGAAAAAGCATCTGTAAAGTGCAGAACGCAAGCGGATTCAAAAGAAAAAATCTGACTTTGAATTTGTTTAAACCAAATGCATTTTAAAGTAGCTGAAATTAAATGCAGAGCAGGACAGTCGACTTTCTGCTGGCACACAATTCAAACTGAACCTTTTGAGATCACATTTACATGTTCGGCCGTAGCTGGGAGTGTAGAGATGCTTGCTTTTACTTGTTAATTTGCAGAAGGTCCGGGTTCCAGTCCCAACGGAGACAACATGTGAAAATGATAATATTTTTTTGGAGTCTTTTCAATATGAAAAAGCATAATGTTTCTAAGAAATCTAATTAAAGAGCTTGAAATTTTGATGAAACTTTGTTGAATTTGGCTAATTTTTGTACAAAATTAGAAATTTGGAATTACAAAGTCTTTGTTAGATAACGAGCTACACTTCCAATAAAAAATTTTAAATTTAATAAACTTTAAATAAGCGAAAGGGGAATAGCCAGATAATGCTAAAATGTTTCTCCCTAATTATGTTTTCGCTACTGTATCTACAGCTTATATTTTTCAAATCCATGATTTTTTTTGAATTAATATCTATTATTTCTTATAATTGCACTAAATTCAAGTTATAATCGTTTAATTGAAAAAAAAAACTTAACAAACAATTTTAAAAACCTTAAAAAATGTGATAATAATGATGGACTAGAATATAGGGAGTGTACCAGTTTGACAGAATAAAACATAACCAAAGATCATAGAAAATAAGGATGTGGCTATATTTATGGGTCCCTTATATTCGATGTCCTTTGTGATAACGAAAAAGCTGCCAGGTTTGTACGAAAATTTGTTTTTGGGCCAGAGAACAGGGAGATTCTTATTAAATTACAAACACTGAAAATCGGGACTTAATCGGTACAAATATGTAAAATCGGGACTTTTATACGTTCAGCGGGACAATTTTCTCAAAATCGGTACTGTCCCGCCAAAATCGGTACGAATGGTCACCGTACATATAGTACATGTTTATCTGTACAAATGCATCAATTAATATGTGTGGCCTGAGTGCGCAAAGATGATTGCCACAATTTTTTAACTTTCAGAGAGTCAGGGCTCGAATTCCATTGCAGGCAACATGTAAATTAAATTTTTTATTTTTATCTGGTTTATTGACTTCACGGATGATTTTTCAAGAACGAACGCTTAATTTTTTTATGCGCGTAATTGAATTGAATACTCACCACTTTACAACACTTTCGTTGACGTTTGTAGCACAATATAACCAGTAAACAACCTTCGGTGAATTTGGCGACTGCCT
>NW_016159156.1:0-32668 GCF_001687245.7 Rhagoletis zephyria
CTCCGTTGGATTTCAAGGCTGACATTAGTTGCGTTTTTTTACTCATTTCCAGTAAAATAAAGTAAGTTTTTACGAATTTTCATGTTTTGGCGTTTTCGTACGCAAAAACTTGCAAAGTAGGGGAAATTGAGAGATAAAAACATAGCAAGGTAGAACCGTTCTCTCATTTTGTCGGCCATGATTTTTTTTTTGAAGTTTGCCAGCATTTTAAAATCATATAAAATTGAAAATAAAAAATTGAAATTGTTCGAAATTGTTGTTGCTTGAGATTGAAAATGAAAATGTGTGTGCGAGTTTATGAGTAAATTTAAAAATTAAAATGTTTGGAAACGTCAAGAATTTTAAAAGTAACTCTCAGCGGTTCTACCTTACTATATTTTTATCATGGTTTTTACTGGATTTTACTGGATAAATTTTTACTTGTAAGAATTTGTCAGTACGAAAAACAGCTGATCGCATGTTGCTGGATGAAATTTGGACTAATAAGGAAACTGTTTGTGGGTTTTTATTGTGGAAATTCACAAAATAAACATATTTAATTATAAAATATATTGTTTTATTAGAAATATGCTGCGAATAAACAACCAATTAATCAGCTGTTTATGAAACTTGCAAATTATTACTGGAAAAGCGTTCACGTACTTTTTTTCTATGGGAGCGAATTCTTAGAAATTAGGTTACTGGATAATTTGTAAAAAAACACATCTATTATCATCACCTTTGTTCGCTGCACCGTGGTATTCTATCATTCTTGATTTCTTGGAGGTATGACCTGTACCGCCCTACAAACGAAGAACATGCACAGCAAGCCGAGCATGTGCGCGCACATGTTCGTCGTGTGTAGCCACTGTAGGGGCCCTGTCACACGGTCAGTATTTATTGAGGTGATCCCATGAACCAGAAATACAAGATCCCGTAAGAACGCGACGTTGTATTTGTAACTGGTTTTGAGAAAACAGTTTGCGAAAGCGGGTTCGTCAGCTGAGCGTTTGTTTACATCACAAGCACCACTATTTTACTCTTTTATTCAAGTAAAGAAGTTAATTCAACATGACAACACATTTTAAAGCATTTTTTTGCATCATTTCACCTAAATTGTGCGTTTAAAGTGGCTGACAATAATTTTGGCTAATTTTGGTTTTCGTTGTTTTCTTTGCTTTGTTTACAATTCGCTCGTTTTCCAGTGAAACAAGATGGCGTAGAACCCGCTAAAAATCGACTTTTTTCACTCTCTTGTTCTTACGTGATCTTGTGTCTTTCGTTCATGAGGTGATCCAAGTATCGCGATATTTATTGACGGTGTAGCATGTGGTGTTGATAGATCGTGATCCATATCGCAAAATTTTTAAAAATTTTGAAATCTGGATCGCGGATCGCAATACCGTCAATAAATAGCACTTCCAAACGCGATCCATACATTTCGTCAGTACATCTTGTACTCTCACAATGTGAACATCGACAAACGAATTCGCTATCGGTGCTTAAAACCTTTTAAAACAAACTGAAAAAATTGTAATTAACATTGACAATTTTAAAATAATTGTAGAATTATCTGTAACTTAATCATACAAAATGAAAATATTTTCTTGCGTCATAATTAGCGTTCAGCACAAAAATTATGCAAATACGGACGCAATAAATATTGACCATGTAGCGTACGTTCATCGCTCATTCTCTTTCTCTCGCTGTTCGCAGTGTTCATCCAACTTGACATTTCTCTTTGTAGAACATTCTACGTCATTCCTCGAACATTCTGGCTATTTCTCGTTGTTCGCTTCGCGTTGCCGCAGTATTCGCCACAAAGGATTTAAATGTTTTTAAACACCGAAATTGAGAGAATGTTGTCTGGTGGCGTCATGCGGCAAATGGTTATTTCAAGACATCAAAGTGCCCACACACAAAAACTTGCAATCATATTGCTCGTCAAAATGACAGTTGGTAGGCCATCGGTGCTTGCTTGTGGAGTTCTGCGGCCATGGTAATATTCTTCTTTTTATTAAGTAACCACCCTGTGTTTTTCTAAAAGCGCTTTCCTTACATTTCCGAATGTCATTGTTTGACATGTAGCAAATAGCTGCTAACTTCACTTCAGACATGGCACTTCCTGGTTCTTTTCGTCATCGTTTCCAAGAGAAAAAGGTGAGCATTTGTAAAATGTCGGCGACTACTTCAGTTGGCACGTGGAAGATGTAGCTAAAGTAAAAAAATGTATTGGAAGTATATTCCCGAGTGAGGTGTAATATCAGCTGAAGCCTGAAATACTGCTGGTAACTAGATTATTAATATATTATCACACGTGTTTGGCACGTTCGTTCCCGTGTCAATTGAAGACGAAATTTAGATTCAATGATGATCGAATAAACGGAAGAGTTCTTGAAGACTATTATTCATCACCCAAGACTGATAAATATTTAAACTTGCTTTATATTTCAAACTAAGTACATATCTAATATGTATTGATATATTTGTATTCATTTTTTTTAGACTTGAGATGGCCACCACATCACCGCATCTTAACTGGTTGATTATCCGCAACAACAACGCTTTCCTGTTGAAGAAGCGCGATGTGAAGAAACCTTTCAGTACGGTAAGATCCTTCATTTACTAACGCATTAATATGTTATTTAAATTAACTTTTTCGTTAAATTTGTTGATTAAATAGAAATGTACGTTAGAAGTTTATCTAAAAAATTGTCTACTCTTTTAGGAGGCAAGCAATTTAACCAATGTAAGCTCATTCCGCTACAGTGGATTGGTTCACAAGAAAACCGTTGGTGTTGTACCCGCTGCCGACAAGAAGGGATTTTCGGTTGTTCTAAAGAAGGGCAAGAACGCTCAGCGTCCCGCTAAGAGCACCGTTCGTGTTTCGTTTAAGGCCGGGCCCAGAAGGGCACTGAAAAAGTTGAAGAATCTTTTGACATTCAATATTTCCAACAAGTGCTACTTTGGACTGAGTAGTCAATTTAGGAGTAAAGTCCTCTATCGACGTACGACTAAACCGCTGGCATATGGCGCATTTGCGGCGGCGAGTTCCGCAGACGATGGAACGGCGACTTTTATGAGCTTTACAGGGAAGTGGACATAGTGCAGCGTTCGATTGGACCCCGACGCTCCAGCTCTGGAAGTATTCCGCTTGTAGCTCGCCGAGGGTAGCAGAGGAAAGGGAGGCCCCCACTGTGATGGAAAGACCAAGTGGAGTAGGTCTTGGCATTTTCCATTGGCGTCAGTTGACACAGAAGAGAACGGACTGGTGTTTGTTAAAAAGTCGCTTAGAAGATTTATCTCGTTCTAAGACAGCATTATAAATTGATTTCACAAAATAAAAATTTTATTAAAACCATAAGGCCAAACGTTTTTCAAGTTATAGAAATTATCTTATTTAAAAGGTAGTAAAAAATATAAAACAATTCAAATCAGTTAGTTAATCTTCCCATAAAATATACTTATTGATACATAATACGTATTTGAAGGTTCTTAATTATTTAGATGAATGTAGTCCTGTCCACCTGTATCTTTAAGCAACAAAATTTTTAGTTCGCCAAATATCCACATCTGTTTGTAAACATTTGCGAAAGTCATAATCACATAATCCAAGGCTAAAGAGAGGATTGGTGGCTTTAAAAAAATGCAAACCACGACCAATTTTTATGATATAACCATTGCTGAGACTGAAAGAACCATTCGTTAGATATGACATTTTTACACTTGTGTCCAAAACTTACACAATTTTGCGGTCATGCAAGGTGTCTTCGAATTTATATGTTAAAGAGACATTTCGTCTTGCCATATCAGATCTAATCTGCTCTAATATGTGTTTTTGGTTTTCAGATGCTTTGTTATCAGTTTTTGTCACCACTCGGACATATTTGAGATGCCTGCAGTTTTTTACTAGCAACTCCAGAAACGTTATTAGATTCTGAAACTTTTTGCGAAACTCATTAATGAATTTGGTCTATTAGACAATTGGAATTTTTACACACATGATATTTTTCATGAAGGTAAGGTTCTTCCAGCAGGACCTCTTTTACTTCAGCATTAAGGTACTTTCCAAAAAGCGATTCATAACTATTGCCAGCGGAATCCTCATCTATTGGTATGTTTGTTACAAGTTCTCCACGGATAACATGATTTTGTACACGTTCCTTAATTTGTTCGGCACGGTCTATATATTCTTTAATCCTCTCGTAAAATACTTTTTTCTTTGCAACGTCATTTTCGTCTGCCCAGTATAAAATAAAGCAAAAATGCAAGCAAATAAAAGAATTACTTTTCAAGGAAAAAGCTCTTGGGCGATGATATGTATGAAGATTACTTGGAAACAATATACGCATGCATATACACATATATTCTTACCTGATACAAGATCCATGAGAATTTGTATGCCATCTTGGTAAAGATTTTGGGCTTCCAAAATTCGGCCCGCCTGATCACATTGAACTGCTCGCATTAATATATCCTTGGCGTTCATTCTGCCCAAGCCGTTTGCACTATTTTCACCAACCACTTTAGGTAGATTCAGATCAAACCACTTTTTATAACCTTTCGCTAATGCTTCCAATATATGTAAATAGTTCTGCGACACGCTCACACGATAGACTTACAATTTATAAATAAAAACCTAACAATATCAAATACATACACTAAAAATTTTTGGAAAATAAAGCCGAACGCTTAAATATGTTTTAATACAAACTACAAAATTTTGGGGCAATATTGACAAACAAAATTTTCTTTATTTCAATGACAATTGTTTTGTTTTTTATTTTATTTTTTTTCAATACGAGAATATTGTCAAATGTGACGTAAACACTAAACAAAGGCGACCAGCTGATGACCAGCTGTTAAGNACAATATTGACAAACAAAATTTTCTTTATTTCAATGACAATTGTTTTGTTTTTTATTTTTTTTTTTTTCAATACGAGAATATTGTCAAATGTGACGTAAACACTAAACAAAGGCGACCAGCTGATGACCAGCTGTTAAGCTGAAATTAGTCAAGAACGTAAACCTACCGGTACGTAACCCGAGTCAGCTGACACGATCTGTCTTACCAAAGCGCCATGTAAATGAAAACTCAACACCGCAGAATTTTTCTGTAGTTGTAGCCCGTTGCGCAGAAATCTGCGGAATTTAGATTTTTCCGTGTCAGCTGATTTCTCCTTCTTTAGATGGTTGCCACTTCGTCAGTTTTACAGATGGTAAAAAAGATTTAAGTTCCTACTCAAAAGATTTTAAGTTCCTACTATTGAATAATGTTTTTGTTGAAAACTAAGTAGTTTATATTTAGCTAAAATCTATTATAGCACGAAAAATTGTAGTTGAAAGGGTAAGTTTATGAAAAGGCATTGATGAGTGGCAACAGTGTAGTAAGCAACACTGAGGGCTCCAGTAATCGACAAAATTCTGCGTATACAGACTGCGTTTAAGTATACGTTCTGCGTTATCGACTAATTTCAGCTTTAGATTTGGGTT
This sequence comes from Rhagoletis zephyria, assembly GCF_001687245.7. Taxonomy (NCBI): domain Eukaryota; kingdom Metazoa; phylum Arthropoda; class Insecta; order Diptera; family Tephritidae; genus Rhagoletis; species Rhagoletis zephyria. The sequence goes on from NW_016159156.1 coordinate 5,475, forward strand.
GTAATGTTGCCAGATGTGCGATGACCCCTGCTTATTTGATTGCCCTTGCCAGATGTAAAAATGTTATCTTGCAGCCCAGTGCAATTTTCTTTCATTACACCTGATTTACATGATTCAAGTACTTGCAAGCAATTCTTGCTCATTCTCTTTTGTGTTTTTTATTTGCTTTTACACGTTTCAATTCTGTTGAATTCAAGTCTTTGGTTCTTTAAATGGGAAGCAACGAAAATGCCAAAAGCAAAGCAAGAAAGTTGAAACGACTTGACGGTACAGACGCATGTGTACTCGTCCCTTTTCTTCTCACCCCCTCTCTTCCATGGCCGAGCAGAATTGAATTCAATACTTGAACTGTGTAAAAGCACACTTAGTCGCGCACTTATATGCACAGACAGCTTAAGTGTAGCTAACGGCCCGTCTCCACAGGCAAACGTTTTTGCCTACCAACTGTCATTTTTATTGCCTGATAAAAATTTTATCAGCGGCAATATTTGTGCGTGGGCATTTTTTATCTTGATAAAAGCATTTATAAGATGGCTATTTTTGCCGGATTTCATCAATTAAAAAGTTTAAAAAGTATGCTATTTCACACCCAAGCAAATAATAACACATATTTTAATAGAAAACAGTTCAATTTTTGCTTTTATATTGAAATATCGATAATGTTGTCTCCACGAAGCTATCGCGCAAATGAAAATGTAGCTGTCAAAGTACCAAATTGCTGGCAATATTTATCAAGATAAAAGCTCTGATAATTATTGCTTGCCAAGAGCAATATGCGGTCTCCATGGGCAAAATTTTGCCTGATAACATTATCAAGATAAAAACTTTTGCCTGTGGAGACAGCAAGTAAATCGCTTCATATTAAAAATAACGAGCAGTACACATATCTTGCGAATGGACTATCAGTTCAAGCTAAAATTACGGTTTTGGGGATACCAGGGCATGTAGGCATAAAGTGTAATGAGGTGGTGGACGACGCCTCCAAAAAAGCCAATAGCTTGCCGTTAATAGCACAAGTTCCATGCTTAAAAACGGTTATGATAAACTTTTATAAAAAATCTCTCAAAGAGAAAGAAAATCAGAAATGGCATCTATCAGAATCGTTTCTTAACAAACACAACGAAAACATCGATCGGCCAAAATACAATTCAAACTTATCCAGGAACGACTGCATTATATTAGCTCGCATGCGAGTTGGCGTAACAAAATTTTCAGTCCAACACTATTTTCAACAATCGCGACCAAGGGAATGTGCGTGGTGTTCACCGACCCTAACTTTCGAACATATACTAAGAAATTGTACTGTATCCGGAGATCAAAATATATTTAAAGAAAGCTCTAGACTGCACCCAAGAAAACACCATAAATTTACTTGAAGATGGTCTAAGTAAACATAACTTACTCAACGAAGTTTAAAATAACTTTCCCCTACTTTGCCAGGGAGCCGGGTACAGAAACGCTTTCTGGTAAAATCCTGTAAATTCTTGCAACTTCTTGCGAGTTAGGGAACGCAACTATTGTTTGAAACCATGATACAAAAAGAAGGTAGTTTCATTTCATAATTCAATAATAATAATAATAATAATATTGAATCATGGTTTCATTTCAAGATTTTTGACAAAAAATAAGTTTTTGAAGTTTCATAAATAGTACAAAATTATGAGCTACCCTGCTACAATGACAGCAATCAAACACATCAGAGGATTTAATGTTGTGCGTGGAAAATGTCCGGTTATTTGTACTATATTTTGCTGTCTAGCGGAGAAGGGAGGGGTGAGGAACCTAAAACCGCACTCATTAGATAGAGCCAATTTCAAAATAGGGTAAAACTAGCATTTTCGCAAAGAAAAATTAAACTCGTGTTAGGCCATCAGCAGTATTTTTGGCATAAATGCAGTTAGGCTCCAAATCTCAAATTAAAAAACAAAATATTGGGATTGATAGAGATGATCGAGCTGAGAATAACGGTATACTTCTTCTTTTTTTTTGGGAAACAACAAGAATTGTCAAAGGTTAAAGTTCAAAATAACCTATTTTGAGGGTGTATAACATNCCGCACTCATTAGATAGAGCCAATTTCAAAATAGGGTAAAACTAGCATTTTCGCAAAGAAAAATTAAACTCGTGTTAGGCCATCAGCAGTATTTTTGGCATAAATGCAGTTAGGCTCCAAATCTCAAATTAAAAAACAAAATATTGGGATTGATAGAGATGATCGAGCTGAGAATAACGGTATACTTCTTCTTTTTTTTTGGGAAACAACAAGAATTGTCAAAGGTTAAAGTTCAAAATAACCTATTTTGAGGGTGTATAACATAATCCAGACAATCAAAATCCAGAAATTCAAAATGCGGACAGTCAAAATACAGGCAAATCAAAATCCAGACAAATCAAAATACAGACCAATCAAAATACAGACAAATCAAAATCCAGACAAATCAAAATCCAGACAAATAAAAATACAGACAAATCAAAATACAGACAAATCAAAATACAGACAAATAAAAACACAGACTAATAAAAATGCAGACAACAAATTAAAATAATATTATTTTTTTTAGAATGTTTCCTATTTAAAAAAGTGGCGAAAATTTTCAGTATATATTTAAATATTTTTTATTTTTTTGTTAAAGAAAGCGCGGCGGTATTGATTAAAATATAATTTAATATAAAAAAAGCGCCGCAGGCGAAAATTTGGAATGAAAAATCGCGCGTCTTTCATGATTAGTTTGGCAATACCATGGAAATATATTCAATCTAATATCAAATTTTTTAAAAGAGCAAGTTTTTGTAGAAACTAAAATTGAAAAGGTGCTTAGTGGAGAAAAACAAGATAAACGGCGGCGCCTGGAAAACAGAACATTTTATTAAAACAATTGTTATGGAAAGGGAAAACTATGCTCCCAAAGAATACTTAGCCAATTTAGCTAAGCATCTCAATTTAATATAAGTAGTTAATGATTGTTTGTAAATACTTACTAATTAAAATTTTTGAAATAAATTCCGGTACACTGAAATTGTTTTGATGAAGAAGGTTAGGGGTGGAATCGGGAATTTTTTAGAAAAGTATTCCCCGATTTGGGGCGGTTNGTTAGGGGTGGAATCGGGATTTTCTGAGAAAAGTACTCCCCAGTATTTTTCCGACAATATTTTTGCGCAGATCTCTCTGCGAGCCTAACTACGACTTATCAGACACGATTTTGATTTGCAAAAATTGTATACCCACATTTTTTCCCCTCATGTCTGTATTTTGGTTTGTCAGTATTTTGATTTGTCTGTATTTTGATTTGTCGGTATTTTGATTTGTCTGGATTTTGATTTGCCGGTATTTTGATTTGTCTGTATTTTGATTTTTCTGCATTTTTTGAATTTTGTCTTTATTTTGATGTCTGGATTTTGAATTTCCGGATTATGAATGTAACCGCTATTTTGAACCTAAGATTTCTTAAAAATAAATGGATGGATTTTGAAAATTTTGAACTCGTTTAATAGGAAATTTGATTCCCTTTAATTTGGCATACGTACTTTATATATATGTACATATGTTGTATAGTTCTTACAAAAATTGAATTAATGTAAAATAATTATAAAAAAGAAATCTTGATTTCAAAAATAGCTTATTTTGAACTTTAACTTTTTACACTTAAGAGCGAAATACACCACACAAGCGGTTTGACAAACCAAGCGGAATTTCCCTTTGCACAAACCGCTTGAGGGAAATTTGAGCAAAAATCAAAATTTTTTGATTTTCTGGCCGCCATGTTGATGTTTGATCAAACCGCTTGCGTTGTGTATAGCAAGATCGCCTCATTCGCAACGAAATTTTCACCGAGTAAGGACGTAAGAGAGGAAAATGAAAGAAAACCATAATATTTAGCATTGCGAACTGGAAGAAAACTAAAATTCTTTGCTTGAACGAGTCATGTTTGCATGGTGTATGGCGAAATGGGAAAAGTAGGTTTGAAGAATGTTTGACAAGCCGCTTGTGTGGTGTATTTCGCTCTTAACTTTTTAACAGTTTTACGCAGACTCCGAATAGCGAATGCATTGTTTCATAGCAGAAATACCTAGTCAGAGGTTTGCCATTGCCTGCCGAGGGGCGACCGCTATTAGAAAAAACTGCTTTATATTGGTTGAGAACTGGACTTAAACCTAGGCCCTGCCGAATGGTAGTGCGCACCGATAACAACTACACCACAGCGGCCGCGGAAATACATAAATAAGTCTTCCAAAAAATACTTTCGAGCTTCCTAGTTTTTTTTTTTTTGAAAATAATGGAATATCCTAAATGAATAAATTATTTTTGATTTTATTTCAAATGTATTATTTGGCTTCCAAAGTTGCATTGATATCAATTCAGAGCATTGAAAGAAACAATAGCAACAAAATGACAATGCAAAATAATTTACAAAACCAGCGCCGTAGGCGTTTAGCATTAAAAAAGCACCAATTTCGGGACTGCCAATAAAAAACACATTGGAAAAGGCTGCTACGATGAAAAGTTGGCTGAATATTACGGCATTAATACGTTGTGCAATTTGCAGTCCCAATTTTTTTTCAATCAGTCTTTTATAGAACGGAGTACGCATAAGATGTTTCAATAACTTCTCCGCGATCAAACACCAGAAATTCATTACAGTCCAAATTAGTACTTCCGTCTGGCAGCCATGCCACATAAATACAAACGTAAAGGTTATCACAGTAGATACAAATTTGGAGTAATTTGCATTCACCAGCGGATGATATATATAATCAAAGAGAAATTCATACAGGCCCTGGTCAAAACGCTTCCACATGTTTGAATAATAATGAACGTGGCCAATACATTGCGGCTTGCTAGGTGGTTGCATTCCATCGTATCGGGAAAAAGCAATGCCCAATCCATATTTCACTAAATAGGTCATGAAAAAGAACTGGCCTAAAAAGTATCCAACAGCATGCCGTCCAAATGGTGACTTGACTAGCTTTGCCGTTTCAGGAACCATAGCCATGTAATGTACAAATAAGTAACGCATTCCGAGTTCCAGAACCAGCCACCAGAAGACAATTCGAACTAACTCACAAGCAAATGACTTTAGTTGGCCAGGTAATCCATTCACATTTTTTTCTTTTAATACCACAATGTAACGCTTATAATCTAAAAATGGTCCGTTTGCAAGTGTTGGAAAATATAGCGTGTATCCCAGAAAATGCGCCAAGCAGTCTAGTTTTAACAGTTGTTCCTTTTTGAAGTGTGCATCGACGCAAAAATGTGCAAAGCTACAACAGCGCAACAAGGTCCAAAATAGTATTACACTAAGAGTATAAAAAACGTCATATCCATCGGAAAAATTAGCAATATAAATCGCTAAAGCATTCAGCATTGCTACCCATAACGCTGTTACTATCCAAACAACTTTTTTATTACCAATATATGCGACTAAATAGAAAATTATCAGCATTGCCAAAACGAATGCAGCCATCTTCAAGGGTAGTATGGTCAGCAGTGAAGGAACTGATACAAAAGCGTAGACCATGCCCATCTGGTTTGCACTTATAAAAAAACGTGAAGTGGTTGAGATCACAGCATGCAATATGTACCACTGCCAGTTAACACGTATGTAATTATTGAAAATATCCAGTTCATAGTTATAGGGATCACGCGTATGACCAGAATGTTGTTGCAATTCTTCACGTAATCCAAATAACGTCCAGAAGCCATAGATGAGATAAGCAAAGTAGACTCCAAAATACAGAAGCAGTTCACGCCGGTAAAAGTGGAATCCTTTTGATTCATCCATATTTTATCATTAATGAAATGATATTTAAAATTTGCTTACAAATCACCTTGTTAATACTGCTTGTTGTTTTGTTATTTGCTAGCCGCAAATGCGGTATCTTCTGTTTGTACTTCGAAGATCTTCTCCAGCAGGTTATTTATCTTTCTACACCATTGGTTTTGCATAAAATAGGAACGTAGGAAAAACATCGATATAAATAGTAGGGTCTCGAACGACGCATCGATGTTTTTGAAACATCGATAACAGGCGCTATATGGATAGAGAAGAAAAAATTTGAAGCCAGTGTGCTTAGGCCGACTGTGGAGTCAGTGACCACAGTGCTGAAATACAGTGCAACGCCAACGCGGTAATCCAGCAGAACCTAGGAATGGAGGTAGAAAGACCAAACGGCGCTGAGGCATTTGTTTTTGGCGACGAAAATTCACACCCCGATTAAAAATGAGAAGAATTGTCTAAGCTCAGTAGCTCTAAAAAAGCTTGCGAAATTAAGTTAATATTCGACTATATATTTTTACAAATAAAACAAACACATAAACTAAATCGAATTGTATTTGTTAATTTGGTTTCATGTTTGGTTTTCACTAATTTATCATTTATTTAGAGGTTAGAATAGTGGTCAGAAAAATCACTAATTATCGCGATATTTTCCCAATAGCTTCATCGCTAAACTCACTTGTACAACACCAACTAGATGGCATGTGTGAGTGAGTGAACACACTGTAAGGCCACGGTGGAGAGAATACAGAAGAAGTTGGCGCCGATGGCGATACCGCTAATCGGCTCCCAGTGAATTTGACAGAATCAGCAGTTTTGCTGACGTCACAGTCGAGTTGACAGCAGTAGTGATGTGCTGAGTCAATACTTTTCAAGTATCCAATACTCTCGATACTCGGTACCGAAAGATTTCGAATAAAAGCGCACATAGGCCAAAAATATGAAAAAAACGGTTCAGGGGAGACTCGCCTATCAAAACTCGGATGTAGGAGCCAATAGAGCTTTTAATACTGATTCAAATGAAAGATGTATATATGTCGGTTCGAGGCCATAATACAGAGAAACTCTTACTTGTTTGAACCATTTTGGTTCCAGCGATATCATTTTTGTAGGCAGACTCTGTAGCCAGTTAGCGACATATTCTGTAACCAGTTGTGCGATATGAAATATTTTTACGTCAACAAGTGCGATATCGATCCGAAAATTGTCGCTTAAATATTCATTTGAAATCGGGCCTAAATGCTATGCACTAATTTGCTTTAAAAGAACAAGCATGAAATTGACTTATTGTCTTAGCATTTATATATGTAAATCATTCCAATTATAAAATTGAGATGTAGCCTTATTCAAATTGTAATACGCATTTAATTTCATCTTCCGATTCAAATGGATCGCTCGTTGTAAATTTCAATTGGAGATCATTCAATATTATCAAAATCACGCTTTGCCAACTTAATTTTTACATATTTCGTCTTTTTTCCTTAATTTAATAAAATACTTCTTCCTAGTTACGACTTAATTGCAGCTACAGCCGAAATTAAATTTTAAGTTGGTACTTAGCCAGAAAAGTCGAAACTAAGATTTTTGTGCTCTCATCGAACAGCTATCATATTCGTACAAAGTCGTACAAATTAGTTGTGTTTACTGAGACCCAAAAAAGTTCAGAGCAGCTCAAGTTAGAGCAGAATCGAGCAGATGTCAAAAAAACAATAGAGCAAATTAGGGCAACTCGGTTTACAAATCTCATGAAATACTTTTCAGGCAGAAATTCTCAAAACGGTTGCTTGTTCTAAGTTGCTTCATCAAAAAAACCGATGCAGAAAATCGTGCTCTAAGGCCCAATTTCAAATGGCCTACTTAAGTAGAGACTGTTGATTAACTTCCACTATTCATTTTCAGATCATACATTTAACCTGCACTTAAATGGCCGATATTGGCCATTTAAATATGAGATATGCAACCCTGTGTTTGTACCAAACAACCAAGATTGATTGGCAGGTTGTTGAATCAATCCCACCAAAAAACAGTCAGCTGTTCAGCACAAAATGTAAAGAAACAAGCGAATGCAACAACAATTTCAAGGACGTGGACGTGGACGGGACAGAACTTTGTCTGCCTCCGGAGACCCGCACTACAATAGCCCAACTTCTTTTTGGCTATTGCAGCAGGCTCAACTCCTACTTGAGTAGAATCAACGAGGATGTGCTCAACCAATGCCCGGCATGTGGAGAATCGCCACATGACTCCCGGCACCTCTTCACATGCCCTGAAAACCCCACTCAGCTAACGCCCCTGTCCCAATGGATAGCACCTGTGGAAGTCGCACACTTCCTGGGCCTCCCCCTAGCTGAAATTGACGACAACGTTGATGGATGAACCGCCCCGAACGGGGCTTAGCAGCCGCTACAACAACAACAACAATAATTTCAAGGAACAAGCAGCAGTGCTGCCAATTGTTTGGCTTGTTCCTTGAAATTGTTGTTTCATTTGCTTGTTTGTTTACATCTTGTGCTGAACAGCTGATTGTTTTTTGGTCGGATTTGGTGGGATTAATTAAACAACCTACTAATCAATCTTGGCTGTTTGGTACAAACACAGGGTTGCATATCTCATATTTAAATAGCCAATATTGGTCAATTAAGTGCAAATTAAATGTATGATCTGAAAACGAATAGTGGAAGTTAATCAACAATCTCTGCTCAAATAGGCCATCTCTGAAATTGGGCCTAATATGCTCTAGTTCAACTTATTAGCGCAGGCTCATGAAACAAAAGCTAGAGTAAGTTACAGCAAGAAAAATGCTCATGAAACAAAATTTTGTGAGATATCTTATAGGGAATTTACATGAAGCGATTTTTCAGGCGATTTTTAGTTGAAAGCAACAATCGCCTGGTGTAAACGGCCTTTCAACTAATCGCTTTCAATGAAGTCATGATAAAAATATAGTAAGGTAGAACCGCTGAGAGTCACTTTTAAAATTCTGGACGTTTCCATACAATTAAATTTTTAAATTTACTCACAAACTCACACACACATTTTCATTTTCAATCTCAAGCAACAACAATTTCGAACAATTTCATTTTTTTATTTTCACTTTTATATGTTTTTAATATGTTGGCACACTTCAAAAAAAAATCATGGGCGACAAATTGAGAGGACGGTTCTACCTTGCTATATTTTTATCATGAATGAAGTTGGTCGGCTGCCTATTTTCGTTCAACTTTTGGTTCAACTAATCGCCTGCGAAAGTTCAATCATGTAAATTGCCTATTAGCCTGGCGTAACCTAGAGCAGCTTATTAAACACAACTATTGCTTGCACTGCTAACAGAACTAAAATCTTTTAACGCCACCCTGGTTATTACGGGCCTGACACTGCTTTTTGTTTTTGTCAATGCAACTCTGTATAACACACGTGCGGTTAGAAATGTCAAATATTTTGTAAATTTGGAAGAAAACAGACGATTTTCGTAGAAATTTAAAGCATTTCTATTTTAAATGATTTAAAAAATATACCAAAATGGATATCGTGAAGGAAGTGTTAGAAAAACAACAACGAACATTAGAAAAATACAAACCAATTACTGTAGATAAACATTTGGAAGTCCGGCTAGATGTTGGTTCTTTGATGTGCACTGACCCAAACGATTTAGATGAAAAAGGTCTAAGGTAAATAAATGATGTCCAGTGTTTTGGTACATCTAAATTGTAATAAAATCGTACAAATTATGTCTTGCTATTTACAGAAGTAACCGGGAGCAGTATTTGCTTGATCTTACTCGTGACAATACACAGTTGCTAATTAATGCAATATGGGAGGTGCCGGCTGAGCGTGTAGACGAATGCATCGTGGCGAAGCTGCCGGCGCCAGCAACTGTCTTGCCCCGCCTGCGTAAGGTACCTGGACCTAAGCCCTTGACAAAATGGGAAAAGTTCGCAAAAGAAAAAGGCATTAAAAAGAAAAAGACGGACAAGAAAAAATACGATGAAGTACTCGATGTAAGTTTAGGAGATTTATAAAGTTATACTTTTTCAGGTGTGATTTTTTAACTTTATCTTTGCAGAAATGGGTACCAACGTATGGATTCAAACGTGCAGATGCTGAAAAAGAAAAGGAATGGGTTTTGGAAGTACCTAAAAATGTTGATCCAAATGAAGATATGTTTCAGAAGAAAATCGACCTGCGTAATGAAAAAGTGGCTAAGAATGAGATACAACGCATGAAAAACATTGTTCGAGCAAGAAAGGTAGAGGTTCCTCGTGGAGGTTACTTCGGCCCAGAGGTAGCCTCCTCAGGGCAGTTGCTGACTGCAGTCACTGTAGCTAAGTCATCCACAGCCTCCGTAGGAAAATTCCAAGATAAATTGCCAAAGGAAAAACAGGCGCGTGGTATCGGTGTGAAAGAACTGATACCTGGATCGAAACGTAAAGCTTCACATATTAGTGGCCAGCCTGAAAAGGAGGTTAATCTGGATTTGATCAAGAGTGTGCTTAACAAGAAACCAAAATATGACATTGAAAAGGCTATTTCTATACAAAAGAACGAAAATAAATTAGAGTATGATCAATTTTTAGATATTCAATAACTCAATGAACAATTATTATTTTTTATCTATTCTTTTAGGAGAGAAGCTAATCCAACTGATGCTGGAAAAAAAGTAAAGAAAGGAAAAGGAGGCAAAAAAGGAAAAGGTAATGGTAAAACTGGCAAGAAACCTAAAGGCGGGCGTGGACAGCGCGCGCCTGGAAAAAAGATTGCTGTGGGTAGGAAGAGGCGTTGAAAAATTTTGTACATACCCTAAACAATTTTATGTTTAAGTAAATATAAGATAATATAAAAACAACATAACAGTAATAATAACGATGCGTTTATTTATTTATTAAATACTTCAGTGAACAATATGCAATAGTTTTAATAATGTTGCACCATTACAACTCTACACTTTATTAAAATGCTTTTGTCCCGTATACTTATTCCTAATATCACAAGTGTATGGACTCAATCAACTTCTTGAACAACGTTTGAGAAGCTTTGCTTCAAATGTACTTATGAAATTTTTAACCTAGCAAAATATTTGAACGTATTCATAGTTTTGATGAGTAACGGGAATTAGCTGATCTTCTTAAAATGCTCGACCGTAGTTCCCCACGGTGGAAGATCGGAGCGATGCGCCGGTTTGTGTTGAGCGGGCAAAACTTTGTGGTCTCACTTCTAAGTCGGTGCATTCATCCAATTTTTTTGCCAAACACGGGAAGTCCCATATGCTCTGCCCCCGTCCGAAGTCTTCACCATCTGTAAGCGTTTGAGGAAGATCATGATTAAGCGTTTCTGGCAGTAGTAAAGCCAGTATTCCGCCAATGATTCCTAGAACGCCCAAAATTACCAGTGGAAGGGCCGGGGAAACCTTTTCTAAATATACAACAAAGGGAGCTATAATGCTCGCAACATATCCCATAATGTGAATAAAAGCGACTCCTTGAGCTCGGACAACGGTAGGCAAAATTTCAGCAGCATATTGCAAACCAATATTGTATGAAATATTAACAAAGAAGCGACCCATAATAGCTAAAGAAGCAAAGTAAATTCCAGGTGGAACAAGTGTTGCGAGCAAACTGAAAATGCCACTGGCAATCATAGATCCACATGCCAACCAACGACGTCCCCATTTGTCTAGTATAAGCGTTAGGATAGTATCTGCTGGGAACTCTGTGAAGCAAGCTACGGTAAAGGTGAAAAATACGTTCACTCCCAGAGAGCTTACATTCCGTACATGACCGTCAAATACTAGCGAAATTGCCATCCAAATGACAATGAGTAGAATTGTGGTCCGTCGCAAACGGGGCGTTTTAAAAAGATCTAAAATTGAATAACTACTATTTTTAGACTCTTCTTGTTTCAATTTCAAGCAACTAGCACTAAAAGCTTGGTATGTATCCATGGGTACGTGTTTTCCATTCACTTTCTCGAGCCTCTTCAGTATAGATATAGCCTGTTCCACTTTGCCTTGCGATACAAGCCATCTGCAAAGGAAACTAATATTTAGCATCCCAAGAATTAAACAAAAGAACTTAAATATACATACATACCTTGCCGACTCTGGAATAACAAGGGGAGTTAACACAACCAAAATTAGTGGGGCAGAGGTGGCAATAGCAAACAACTTCCAGTTTGCAATAAAATAGGCAATCCAGGGTAATAAACAGGCTGCGGCCGTAAAAAATAAAGCTATTGACATGTTCGCCACAAATGTGCGATATCTAGGACCGACATATTCAAGTACTGAAATGAAAGAATTAATAAATAATTAATATGCAAGAAAGTATGTTATGTGAGTAAATGTCACTGTAATCTTAAATATATCGTTTAACAGGTAAATTATTTTTCTTCCAATCACCTACTTGAAGTCTATACTTTAAGGATGAGAGAAGCATTGTTTCCAAAACGTGCACAAGAACGAAAGTGAGAAAGAAAACTGTCGAAAACGTTCTCAATGGGAATTATATAAGAATTAAACCCTGTGGAATGTTTCCGAACAGAACAATACTTTCGGAATATATGTACAAAAGTTTTCGCAAAGTTCTGGAAAAAAAAAAAAACTGAAACAAAAGTCGAAGGAACTTTCTCTCGAAGAACTATTTGGCAAATAAATTCTCAGGAACTTCTGACGGAGAACGAAACGGTAATAAATATTCCCTGAACTATTCGCAAAGAGTGAAAGCGAGAAAAAAAATCGCATTGCCTTGCATTAGTTTGAAATATTTGAAAATTCAAATTAATAAAAAAAAACTGAAAGATAATTGTGCAAATTAAGTCAACGAAAGACTTAAGACGCGAACTTTTCTTGCACAGAAAATGAAAAATTGTTCCATAAACTGACAGTTCACCCTAATTATAAACGATGTGGAAGTTGACATGGTCCAGCTAGAATTAACGGCTCTATTCTGTATCAGTGACAAATTATTATCTCAGCTTTTTTACGGAAAAATATATGAAAAAGTTTAAATCTGTCAGTTACAAAATTTTTGTCACCATTTCAACACGCAGGCGACTCTATCATCAGTATTGCCAAGTTTTGAATTCAAAAAAGCACTAAAACCCTAGAAAAACCACGTTTGTTATCAAAAAAAAGCACCAAATTTCTATTGGAGAAATACTCCAATTGCATTGCAAAAATTGTATTGTAGGGATGCCGATTAAAATTAATAAAAATCAATCAACCCTGTTGCGCAAGTCGTAAACTAGACTAAATTTTACGACTCGACAGCATTGTTACATTGTAGTCGAGTGGAAATTTTACCCTCTCTCGACTCTCGAAAAACGACTTGCATTCGACACGACTCTCGCAATGTGGGTGAATGTTTTTTGCTCGACAGTCGAATTAATTCTGTTTTCTATAAATTCAAATATTTTCATCTTGCTGTTCTCGCGTTGTTGTTTCGCTTAGATCTAAGCAAAATTGATTAATTTTTCCTGACAAATTAAATGTTATATTTTTCTTTGTTTTGCTAAATTTTTTCTAGAGTTCCTATCAAACGAAAGCAAATACAAGAAATGAAGTTTAATGAACTATATGGCAGTTTAAAGCTACACTGTAGTCTCTTATGATCTCGTTAAGTAAAGGAAAGTAAAGAAATTTTCTTTCCGACAGCTTAACACCTGAAACATAACGAAATTTGATTTTCCTTTTTAATGTGTCTTATTTGAGCGTATTATCCACTGGCGCATAGTGGGAAAAGTAGTTTTGTGTCAAAAAAGCTATCTACTCTTCAAATCCCACCCGGTTTCGATTATTCTCTTTTTTTCAAAACGTTCATTAGATAATAATTTTACTGTTAGGAAATGCTAATGCTTTTTCGAATAGTCGTAAAAAAATATAACAAATTCAGCCCGAACTAGAGGTCTAAAGGTCGATTCCTATTCCCAGCAATGGCGAATTACACTAAGTAAAAAAAAAAAAANTGCCTTAAAAGTATGGAAACCACCTAATATTCCTCGGAAACTTTGCTTTTGTGACCAGGACAATGTGATTCATTAAAATATGCTAAAATTATGAGAAAAACGTGTTTGAGTCTTTCACTACAGAGAAAATCATACAGAACAGCACATATAAATCAAAACTAAATTTTATTAAAACTTCAGAAAACCAAAAACATAAAAGTAAATCAGAAGCGGGTGGTTTTTCGACATTTGCGTTTAAACTGCGAGTCACTTTCTCTAATCAATCCCCAAATGTAAGCAAAGTTATCTTGCGACAATAGCTGTTTTCTATACTTTTGGGACCTAACTGACTAGGAAATAACAATTACAACCCAGGGACAAAAACCTTGTTACATAGTGTTATCGAATGTAATTCTGGCATGATTGAAATTGCTGCCCTATATATTGTATGTTGCCACATATGATTGTCATTATGACACGATTTTGTTTCCATTTTTGTAAAGTTGCTTAAGGTGTTCTTACACGATATGTATTTGTATGTGTACATGCCACTTCTTATATATGGAAATGCCAACATGTCGTGTAAAGGCAAATTAGATTTGTTTCTGTACAAAGCAGATGCACGTACATACGAAATAGAAATGTTTCTATTTTCATCTGACACACAGATAGAATCATCTGAGTTTAGTTTATTTCGTTTTCAAAGAACATATTTTTAAATAGTTAAATAAAGCCAGATCGGGCGTTTAAACTGAGTTTAAACCACAGTCGTGCACTGAAAAACTGGCCCTTAACGTGAAGCGCCACGGAGATAATCAAATAAATACGTCAAGCATTGCATATGTGTGAGGGAGGTTCGCTCGTGTCTTGCCGGCAAACGTTCAAATAAACGCGTCAATCACCACTTTGTATTGTGAATACGCAGCGTTCGTTTTTCGTATTTGTTGTTAATTATTATGTCATAATTTTATATGTTATATGTTATAAATTAATATTTATTACATTTCATAGCTAGTAAGCATTGATAATGATCAATCAAACGTAAAACAATTTCTTTTTTTTGTTTGCGCCCTTGCTCACCACGACGACCAAAAGGCAAGTGAGCTTGTTTTTTGTCAAGCAAGACCTGCACTAGCAATTATGAGGTCTGGCATAACGAGAGACGGTCAAATAAACCGTCATCAAATTCAAATATCAAAATTTTTTGATTTTCATCAAGCATAGTCGACTACGAGTCGGTGTACTGAACGTGTAGCCGACAAAAGCCGTATACATCAATACACTTAAAGCGTTGATAAAAACACTTGATCATCTCAGTGGCTCTTTAGGTTCTCAAAAGTTGTTTTCTCATTTCTTCTGTTCTTATTCAACCCTCCTTGAAAATGTTCTCGATACTTTCGTTGTCATTTTGTACTTCCTGACAACGTTCTTGAGAGTTTTGTTCTCTTTTTGTTCTTAACGGAAACGTTCCGGAACCTTTTGTTCCCGTTCAAACTGTTCTGAATACCCGTTTGCTTCGTTTGCGGGAACGTTCTTGACATAACATTTTGTTCTCGTGCAAAACTAAACCAAACCCGGGTGCCTAAAAAAATTGGGGCATATTCATAGTCAAAATAAAGTCGACTCTAAAGTTTGTAGCTGCTTTTTGGAATAATTTTTAATGCAATAACTGTCAAACAAGCTACTGGCACACTTAATTTCGATTAAGAAAATGCCCCAATATTTATACACACATCTTTTCCCGACATAAGTGTTCAAATAAAACTGACACAGCCTAAACTTTTTTTCGTGATACACCTTAATGTACATATATATGTATTAAATAAGTTGGGGCCATAAAAACTAAAAGTTTTCGCTCGAGAAAACAACAACTTTACAGTGATTCTTCCAAGGCGTGTAAGAGGTCATTTACATACGGCAACTCCTTTTTGTGGCAACTCTGAGTTTGTAGGAGGAAAGGCGACGAATAAAGGAGGAGGGTACCAAGTCGCCCGTACTGTGTTGTTGTTAAAATGGCGCTACTAAGTCCCGCATGGGTCGTTGTCGTCAAGCTTAACTAACTGCAGGCCACAGAAACGAGCTGTTTCGCCGGGGTCGGACCAAAGAGAGAGGAGTGTGAGCTGAGTGGGATTGAGTTGGCATATGAAGAGGTGGTTGATGTCATGGGTAGAGTCTCCACATGCCGGCACACATTGAAGATATCGGGGTTGATGCGCTTATAATATCCCCACCGTAACTGGGTTACAGTAGCGTGGTATTGGGCTCCGATCACCACATTCATAGGACGAGAGTCGTGACCGACTCCATGAATGCCATTGCTCACTCGTCGGTACGCCCGATGTGGTTGGTCCATGCATTCGAAAATATGTCTTCTGACGTGGTTGTGCGGCGCTTCTTCCCAAGCACGGGCCAATTGCCTTGTATGTGGCCAGCAACGTTTCTTTGTATTTACCACAGGTGCGCATTTTAATGTTAAAGGTGATCCCAAAAATTTTCGGTTAATTTACCGTCGGAATTGGTGTGCCATCTACATAAATGCTGTGAAGAAGCGAGAAAGCTCGGAGAGGTAGTTGTTTACTTTCGAGCAGAGGTCATCAACTCCATTACCGGACACCAAAATCGTCGTCAGCGTATGACATCAGGGAAATTCCCTCCGATGGCTGAGGAAGCTTTGAGAAGTTAAACAGTAGGGGGAGAGGACATCACTCTGTGGAACCCCTTGCTTAAGCTTTGAAGTTGGATCGCGAAAGACTTCTGACGACTGTCGATCACTCATATGATTCGCCAACCACTGGTTGATTCCCTGTGGGAGAGAGAAAGCCTCAAAGTGTTTTAGTAGCGTGGAATGACAGACGGTGTCAAGCGCCTTTGATAGATCTAACACCACGATTTCCACACATCGGGAATGATGAGAGTATTTTCTGACCAATTTAGAACCTAGGTGAGTTATGCTAATTCCGCCGGACCCAAATGTTTCAGAATAAGCATGCAAATTCTGTCGGGACCAATGACTTTGAAGGCTTTCCAATTGCGATAGCCATCTGGACTTCACCGCTAGTAGTGCTCTGTTTTTGGGCAGTTTGTGCAGCCTCCTGATCACTTGACGCTTGGATTTATCTACCGAAGGATGCAGTATGAATTGCTGGCTAAAGTAGCTCGTGGGTTTCTTCGGGTCTAACGTATTAGACGGGGACCTCACGGTTAACCACGCCCTACTCACACCAGTGGCGAAGTTGCAGGTTTTAAAATGCTCATCCTACTTTTTCCGCTTATATTGGTTTATCAGCCGCTTCTGCTGAAAAGTTTGGGCGGACTTCAGCGATGCGTCCGGATGGAATGACATGAGCAGCTGCGGCAATTACTACCATGCGGAGCTAGCGTTCGCCAGCATATACGTTTGTGGATGTGGGAAAGGTGGCAAGGCTGTTCTCAGTAACTTCCGCGAAGCCATTACAATCAGCTTTGTTAAAATTGACATAGGTTCGGTGGTCTGAGGGAGCAACGTCGGTGGGCTTGTTGATCGAATTGACTATGGATAGGTGGTCTGACGTGAGTGTTAGCAAAGGTCGCCCCCTTATGTTATTTATCAGGCCTGCACTAGCAATTATTAGGTCTGGTGAACTGCTGCAGCTAACCATAATTCTGGTGGGGGCGGCGCACAGTGGTTCAGACCGCAAATCTAGCTGGACGAAATTATTTAAACAAATACTATTTGATGAATTTTTACACCACTTCTTATCTAGCGGATTTTTGGTTCCCTGATTACGAATCTGAAGTCATTTACCAAAAATTCAAAATGGCGGATCCAATATGGCGGACGAAAAATTTAAAGCTGGGTATCTGAGGGTTTTCTGGTTCGCTAATTACGAATCTGTAGGCATTTACCAAAAATTCAAAATGGCAGATCCAATATGGCGGATGAAAAATTAAAAATATTTATGATTTATATGAAACTGGCTATTGGGGGCATTTTGGGTCTTAATCTTTTTTTTTGGGCAAATCTTAATTTTATTTGTCACACATAATAACAATGACTAAATACTTTTTCATAATTTCCAGCAGTAGTTCTCGCATTTTTTGCAATTGTTTCTCAAGTCGAATTAAGGGCTTCTTGCCAGATATTTTGGTACTTACCTAGAATATACATCATCGTGAAGCAATTATCGAAAGCGAATCCCACGAAGAATCGCATCAAGGCAAATTGCCAAAAATTTGTGGTGAATGCTGTGCCCACGCCTGCCGCAAAACCAACCAAATTACAGCCAATTAATGCGGGCACACGACCGAATTTATCCGCGATCCAACCGAAGAGTAAACCACCAACAATAGCACCCAGGAAGAAAATCGATTGAGCGTATGTAGGAAGGGCATCATGCTCACAAACCCAATTCTGCTCGGTTGCGACCGTGGCGTATGGATAATCAGTAAAGTTATATGACCAGCCTTGGCGACAACCCACTACCGGCCAGTTTGGGTCAGCTTTGCGCATGCCTTTAGCCAAGACGTCGGTATAATTCACATCATACATCAAGCAATTGTCATATTCTCTAATTCCGCGCATACTCGGCACTGAGAGGGCTAATCTGCCAAAGATAAATACATAATAATAAATAAAATATTGCACGGCAAACATTTCTATAAGCGCGAAAATGACAATATTTAGTAGTGATTATTTTAATTGTGACGTGCAAATTGAAGACACGCAATTTACTTACAAATATATATATACCTTTTACTACAAGCTATAATCATACATACATATGTATGCATAGCTGATACATACCAATAACTAGTATTAGTGAGTTGGAATAATGTATTTTAAGTTTGGCGAACTGATATAACTCAGAAACAAAAAAGTACAATAATCAGCTGAGAACGAACGTTTGACCTTGATTAAGCCAGAATTACAAAGAGATACATACATACGTATGTACATACATACATAGGTATAAACATACATACATATGTATGCATGTTTGACTAAATTGCGGCTTTACCAAAAATAAATATGTACAATCCCCACGATTAGCAGGTGCGGTTATACACACATATCTACCATGTTTGTGTGTTCGTATGAATGCCAGTACACGAAAAATATGTCTTCTATGAATGGACGGAAAGAAATATACACAAAGTTATATGCAGTTACCCAATAAACATCGCGCTTGGTTAACAATTCGGAAATAATTGGAAAACAAATCTTTTTGTTTTTGGATAATGTATGCGGCATAGGTTGGTTTTCGATTCGAGAACTAGGAGAAAACGGAACCTTCGTTATCCATGGTATTTTTCCTTAGTTATGAATTCGAAATCCAGCCCATTATCGAATTGAAATTTTATTG
Source organism: Rhagoletis zephyria (assembly GCF_001687245.7). Taxonomy (NCBI): domain Eukaryota; kingdom Metazoa; phylum Arthropoda; class Insecta; order Diptera; family Tephritidae; genus Rhagoletis; species Rhagoletis zephyria. The sequence continues at coordinate 24,529 of NW_016159156.1, forward strand.
AGAGATNATTACCCAATAAACATTGCGCTTGGTTAACAATTCGAAAATAATTGGAAAACAAATCTTTTTGTTTTTGGATAATGTATGCGGCATAGGTGGGTTTTCGATTCGAGAACTAGGAGAAAACGGAACCTTCGTTATCCATGGTATTTTTCCTTAGTTATGAATTCGAAATCCAGCCCATTATCGAATTGAAATTTTATTGAGAGATAGTGATTCTCTTATGTTTTCCTTCGAGGATTACCTGGATTTCACTTCCCCTCTTGTTACTATGGTTTCCATTTTTTTCGAAACCATCTCGAGTGTATTTCCAATATACTATGAACGTTGCAAAACAAAAGGTTGGTTTTGTGTGCGTTCTCAGTTCGCTATGCCTATTGGATATCGAAGGTCATATCCGAATGTTCGCCACAATATTTATTGGGTATTCATTTGCACGTACATTGATTATTTTTATTAACCTCTCACAGCATCAACATTTCTCGTCTGTCGAAAGAACTAGTTCCAGAAGGTGCCGTGACATAGCCCCAAGTGGCATAACTCAAATTTTAAAATTTGGGATTATGTCACTCCTTGTCTGGTCTTTACTCAAACAACGTGACAAATAATACATACATATTATCAATTGTCTTGTCGTGTACAAACGCAAGGTAATACAACTGTCAGCAGTGTTGACCAACGTTCGTTGAGTGCGTCGACGCGAGGATTGTCAATCTGAAGTTCTCTATGCAAACATCGACTCCACTGTCAGTTGCATTCTTGGGCGTCACGTACGCAAAGTACTCATTCTGACGGGCTATAAGCTCAATTAAGACGCTGGAGCACAAAAGGTGTTTCCACGCTTCAATATCTTCACCACCAGTTGGACTGTGTTCTTAGACTAAAGCTTAATTCCTCGCTGCCGTCCAAATTTCACATACACCAATTTTCTGCCGGTACACCGTGGGAAATGTCGGAAAAAATTGAGGTTGCGCAGCTAAATGGAATAATCGCTTTTTCATTTTTGTTTATCAGAAATTTACTAGATCGAGTGAGAACTCATCAGTCTCACCTAAAAAAGGTCTCTCTATTAAAGATTAAAGAATAGCTTGATTGTTTCACCAACTCCAGTTATGCAATCTTCGCTTTTTCTATCTTTGATTAGAGAGATGGGTTCCCACTCGACTTAGCAAATTTCTCATAAAAACATTAATTTATCATCCTGATGAGATGAAATCAAAGATATTTAAAGAAAAATGAAAAAATAAAACTATTACACTCTTCCCGTTATCCTAACGCCGCGGCTAGATTCTTTCCAGATATTTCTCACTGTGTGGCTGCTGGGATGGCCGAAATTGAAAATGGTGTATAGCTGTTTGTAGACCAATGAATGCCTGATATGAGCACTTTCTAGTTAAATGGTTATATGCCACAATGAAAATTCTCCTAGGAGACAGTGATGCTTGTTCCATTTAAGTGGCAAACAGAATTGCAGCGGAGAGTGGGTAGTAAAGGGCTGACGAGTGACGAACAGCTGATCCAATCCCGTCGGAAAATATATATTGCTAATATTTCGGAAGAAAAAATTTTATTTCCAAAATTTTCATTAACAGGGTTTTTCGCGTATTCTTCCAGTAGAAAACTCTCAGCCACAAAATTCTAATGAATTTTTATCTGTTCTCTCTCAAAGAGAGAAATGTTAGCAAAAGTACGTGAACGCAAACATGATAAAAACATAGCAAGGTAGAACCGTTCTCTCAATTTGTCGGCCTTGATTTTTTTTTTAAGTTTGCCAACATTTTAAAATCATATAAAAGTGAAAATAAAAAATTGAAATTGTTGTTGCTTGAGATTGAAAATGAAAATGTGTGTGTGAGTTTGTGAGTAAATTTAAAAATTAAATTGTTTGGAAACGTCAAGAATTTTAAAAGTGACTCTCAGCGGTTCTACCTTACTATATTTTTATCATGGACGCAAAACTAGCAAAAACTTGCAAGATTTTTGTACAGCTAATTTTGTTTACATACAAAAGCATAAAACAGAAAACATGAAAAGAATATAAATAAAAAGTTTTCCTAAAGCAATTTGCTAATAAATAAAACATGAGTAAATGAGTATTTGCTTACTTCCGATACATTTGCAGTTTTAATAAGTTATTTCGAACTTAAAAATCATAATAATAAATCTAAATCTAAAATAACTTTCCATATTTTCATAGATTGAAAACAGATGACTTTGATCAGCTGTTTGACTTGCTGGCAAATGGCGCTGCCAAAAATTTTTCCAGCAGAAACTAGCAGCTTTTCATCAGAATGAAATGTCGCTTTGGTCTCTCAATTTCCCCTACTTTGCTGGATTTTTGTGTACGCGAACAGGAAAATCTGATAGTTATCAAAAACCATCAATACGCGAATAAACCTAATAAAAAAAAAAATTTTATAAAATGTGTTCGGTTTGAAATATTCTTCACCGACGAATCTACATATTAAAGAAACCCAAACCAAAGCAGCTTTTGATCATGAAAATTCTAAAACCACATAATCGTATTTTTGTAATAAAAATTAGCTTCCGTGACTACCGAACTGGTAGCTATTAAAATGGCTAGAGAATTTGTCATTCATTATCAATTGAAGAAACTACCAATTCCTAAGTGGTATTGTCATTTTAAATAACAGAAACAACAACAATTATATTGCAAAAGAGATTATAAATTCCGTTTCCAACTGGAATATTGATGAATTAAACATCCATTATATCCCAGCCCACAGTAATATTGAATTAAATGAAATAGCAGATCAGGCAGCAAAGAGGCTGATCAATATGGAGAAAGAATTAGTATTTCATAGACTATAGCTGAAGCAATAATGGAAATAACTACACAATTAAGAGAAGAGTGACAGCAGCAGTTTTCTGTTTTGAGTACTGACAAAGGCATAACATATAGTGGCATGTTTACAGAGATTCCAAAATCTCCCTGGTTCATTAAAAAACATTTAAAATTAAATTCAATTGAAATTAAGCAATTAAACCGAATTCTATCTAAGCACACTTTTTGTAAAAATACTCTTGCAAGAATGAATGTTGAATCTAATTCAAATTGGGATCAGTGCCTTACCACGAGAAGCTGGCAGAAATACGCTCAGGGGTTTGCCATTGCCTGCCGAGGAGTGACCCGCTATAAGAAAAAACGCACCTCACCGCGCATACCGGTTAGTCTTACTTCTAACCGGGGGATTCGGGGATATCACAGACCCCTTCGTAGCCCGTTTTTTCGGGTTAAGTCCCTGCAGTGAAAAATTATCAATTGTTAAAACTAACCAACTTATAGTTAGCTTTTTGGCGAGATTTCGATTAATACCTCACTTTTAATTAGCTATGACAAAACCAACTTAAAGTGAATTGTAAAGTCGTGCAGGAGTCATGCAGACGCAATCGGGAGTTGGTTTTCTTTACAAGTTTCTATTAAATATCCTCATACAAAAATTACTTTCAATACACTTTTTTTCTGAACTTCGCAGATTCTTTTTCATATTCAGGACAAATAAAAGGAAGATCGAAATTTTATACTATCATTTTGAAGTTATGTCTGACGGTGTTCGAATATGGGGCCACCCAGAGCAGAATATGTAAACAAATATGAAATGTAATAAAATAAAGTAAAGAAATAAGTAAATAAAAAAGTAAAAAAACAAAAAAATATTTTGTTTTTCTTATTGATATTTTATGTCCAAAAGTAGTTAGTTACAAGTTAGTTGACATGTAATGCAGAGGTATCCAGGTCTGACTTTTTTGCGGCCATCGCCCCACAAAAGTAGTTAGCTTTTTTCGAACAAAATAGTTAGCACTAGTGTTCGCGTAAACAGACTAAAGTTAGGTATAAGCTAACGTCACTCCCGGCAGGGGTGTAATGTAAATGTAATGTAATGTAATGAATTAATCAAAAATCAGGGTTGGTTTATAGTAAAAGCTAATAAATATATTATAAACATAGTTCAAATTGTTAAAATTTCCGCATTGATTATACAATTTTATTTGCGGCACATGCCTTTATGCGAAATGCAAGAAATACAATTCTTAGATGTACCAACTCTGAGCTTATTATAGACAAAAAGGGACAAATATATTTTCAGAAATAATGGTTCGAAGTGCCAATTAATTCGTATTTAAATATCTTTTAATTTACGCATCGATTTCTACCTACCATTTTTGGCCGCAGTCGCGACACTGTGCCAAATTAAAAAAAAAAAAGTTTTAGAGGAAAACGACTTTGAAGTTAATGAACTTCATTTGTAGGGGTTTTTCAATACATACCTCCATTTTGAAGTGGTTTCGTGAATAAACTAAAGATGCGATTATAGAAAGCGTGCCATTAATAACGTAAAATCCAACTGCAATGTATCCGAATTGGTCTAATTTACCATTGGGTTACTGTGGCACTTTATGACCAAAGCCATTTACGCGAGATTTAATGTAGATAAAGAGATATGCATGTCTGAAATTAACCATAAATACAAGCAGATAGAGACCTTCGATATGAATATGGTAGCTCAAAACCGACTCACTGCTAGTGCCCCGCGCGTTTCTGTTTATTTGTTTTTGTAGACAGCTGTGCGATTTTCGATCGGCGGCAGTACTCAGTTTGCAAAACAAAAGTGCAAATCATAGTTTTCTGACTCGGAAATAAATTATCCATTAAGAATCAGTTTTAGTCGTCTGAGTATTTTATAAAATAAAGGACCTTGCGGTTATTACCATCAAATTATTACCCGCGCATTTACGTACATATATACATATATGTTTGTATGCATAATTATGTATATTTGTACATGAACTTATAAAACAATTTGACATGTCTAGTCACATTATCGTATACATACATATATTAGTACTTAATTAAATGATATCCACTAGGTATACATGTGTTCTAGTGCTCACTAAACAAAGTCTAGTTACTTTCTAACGACATTGCAACAACTTAAAATGGCATTAACCTTGACTACTTGGCACATCAAGAAAAATCTATAAAATTTTACAACGTACATATGGCTGAATGCGCGAATGCGTTTATGTATGTATGTATGCTTAGCTATGCTTGTTTTCTTTTGCGAATCAAGTACTCCAAATTTAATATATATACATATGTATGTATCTAAAAGTAGGCATTAAATAATGCTTTATTGGCAATTAAAAAATGATATGCAGTAATGCGTTTGTATGAATATCTACTCGTTGCGCATCGATTGAAATGTGTAAACAAGTGGCAGAAGTCGTTAGCTTTTGATATTTTTCATTACTACCTTAAGTTAAATAAAAATAGTAAAAAAGTATGCACCTGCATACATATATGTATATGAACTAATTAATCTCTTTTAGTAAGCTACTCAATACTCCTCCCACCACAACTTTGCTCTGTAAATGACGGTCGCTCGATTAGAATGGGATTTGTAAATTATTACATGTAAGTTTAGATTTTAAGGGGGTCCCCCCCCATAGAAATATTTACGACATAGAGTGCATTTACTGGTATGAAGACTTTTTAATAGATACATTTAATACGGAATATAACTTGCTGAAACCAGAATCGAGTTTGTTTCTTAATTCATTTGTAAAATAAAAGACTTATGAAACAAACTCGATACAAATGTTTTTGCACATACAATCTTATACATTCATTCATATATAGAAAGCGGATTGAAATATGTAGTCTATATACATATTTGCACTGTATAGATTGTGATATGGTCTATTGCAGTACATACATATGTACGTATGTATGTATATGTATGCATGTGTCTGTGGCACTCTATTAATTCCTACAGTCAAAAATCAGCAGTCAAAGAGTATACAATTTTAATCCAGTATTTGGAAAACTTACAATTTCTTTTGGAGCATTCCAAAGTGACGGGGTGAATATGCACGTTTCAAGAATAAAATCAACAATACTTTCGCACATTTGTTAAATTAGAAAAAGCAATTTAAAAACCAAAGTTCGAAAAGGGCAAAAATTCTGCAAGTTTAAACATTTTAAAATTTTCTCAGGTTTTGAAGCTTGTTAGACTTTTTCGTAAAACGCGTGTTCCGAATAAAGTGGCTTGACAAAATGCCGATGGCGTAATGGTGACTGTGATAAGGGCTGGGATGCAAGCAATTGCTATTCCCAGATATTTGTACATTAGTTTGTCTCATATTTGTATGGACAGTTTTTGTTTTAGACTTATTATCGGTCTTACCGCCCAAAAAGTTGAGAACGGGCATAAACAGAACTGTGCTAAAATTTTACGCCCCTTGGACAACGCTTTCCATACCTGCTTTGCGTTTGAATTTTTAATTGCTTTAACTCATACCACATAGCGATTCATGTCCAGTAATATAGTGTATAAAAACCTTTTTTTTTTAATTTTTGATCACTAAATTAGGTAAATTTATTTCTGTAACTAGCCTGTAAGATTTTCGTTTAATAATCTTTATTTAAAATTTTCTTTGTACAGTTAGGATATAATGAACGATGCTCGTGAACATGTTTCAATACGTACATATGTGCCCCCCTGATTCTCATTTTGTGATAATCTTGCATTAATTTCACCGCTGTTTCAGCACTACTTTTAAGTGTTTTATTAAGATAATGAAAGACTCTTCCCTTTCCCATTTATTTTGAACACATTTCAGAAAAGCTGGATCGATCTTCAATCCTGGAACTAATCACGAACTAATTAAACAATCGTAACACGAAATACGGCAAATAAAAGCCAATGAAATTCTTCATAAACCGTATATACATTACTTTCCGATCGGACTAAAAGTTTCTGATAAATTAATAAATCATTCCATATTTTTTGTTTTTATGCTTTCAAATAATGAAAAAACAGTCACATAGAAATATTCGAGCGCGTCAGATACAAAAATGTATCCTTTGTTTGTGTAAAATGCAAGAAGCAGAATGGCAATAGCTATTTTTCTTACTGGCAAATTGTTACAAGTAAAAATTATCTAGTAAAAACTTACAACTTCTCTGCCTTTCTTCAAAAAAACTTGTAATAAGCAAACGAACTCTAGACAAGGCTTTACCAGCAGTAAGAGAGCAAAATCGATTTCTTATTATTCAGTAAGTTTACCGCAATATAAAAACACACTCCCTCTAAATTAGAGGGAAATATTTTTTTTAATAAAAAAAACGAAAAAAACATGACCTACCAAATCGGAGATGTTTTATCTTTTAGTAGTATTGCCGACTTCCGGTATTGGAGAATTTTCCTCCAATAATTGATAGATCCTAAGTAACTTTAACAAGCAAAACGACATAATTTATAGAAGGTTATATTCTAGAATTATTTCAAAATTTTAAGTAAATGACGTAATTCAAAAGAATGAAGAAGTCAAACAACTGAAAAGTTAAAAAATTGCGAAAGATGTGTAGAAATTAAAAAAAAAACACTAGGCCCCGAGGAAAAAGATAGTTCTACGTATATAAATTCTTATTGATAATCTCGGTAGTGTACGAATTCCAAAAAAGTTGGCGATATTTGATTAACAGGGACAACGAATCAAAAGTTCTCGGATGTCTATGCTAATTATTTTCAGTTATACATACATATGTACGTATGCTTATGTACATTTTCTCGGCAAAAGCATAACATGAGTGCGCAGCATAAACACCTACAGCAACGTCTGCCCTATAGCTCAGTTATGCATACTTTGCACTGCACAGCATGTAATTTTACGTAGAAGTCAAAACCCAACAGACTTTTACATATGTAATCCTGTGCATTGGGTAACCGCCTACACGCAAAGCTCATTTACTTATGTGACAACTCTCATGCAATGCCAAATATGCATAACTGAGCCCTTAAAATCCAACAGAGAATCATCAAATCCCTTAGACGGACATAGCGCCAATAAAGAAGAAGAAGCAACACTAACCAAACTGTACACAGTGTATTGTAATGTGCGGTTATGTACACACTTATACATATATGTAAGTTCAAATGTAACTTTAATTATATGTTAAAATGGTGTTGTGTGAAGCTTTTAAATTGCACTCTGTATGAATAATTTTCCTTTTCAAGTTCTTTAACTTTAAATGCATTCAACTTACTCACAAGAAACAAGATATGTACAATTCAAAAAGTATTCACTTCTATTAACTTTGGGGTTTTCTCAATCG
>NW_016159156.1:32768-71706 GCF_001687245.7 Rhagoletis zephyria
TGCTGAAACCAGAATCGAGTTTGTTTCTTAATTCATTTGTAAAATAAAAAACTTATGAAACAAACTCGATACAAATGTTTTTGCACATACAATCTTATACATTCATTCATATATAGAAAGCGGATTGAAATATGTAGTCTCTATATTTGCGCTGTATAGATTGTGATATGGTTTATTGCAGTACATACATATGTACGTATGTATGTATATGTATGCATGTGGCTGTGGCAGTATATTAGTAGAAATCCTACAGTCAAAAATCTGCAGTCAAAGAGTATACAATTTTAATCCAGCATTTGGAAAACTTACAATTTCTTTTGGAGCATTCCAAAGTGACGGGGTGAATATGCACGTTTCAAGAATAAAATCAACAATACTTTCGCACATTTGTTAAATTAGAAAAAGCAATTTAAAAACCAAAGTTCGAAAAGGGCAAAAATTCTGCAAGTTTAAACATTTTAAAATTTTCTCAGGTTTTGAAGCTTGTTAGACTTTTTCGTAAAACGCGTGTTCCGAATAAAGTGGCTTGACAAAATGCCGATGGCGTAATGGTGACTGTGATAAGGGCTGGGATGCAAGCAATTGCTATTCCCAGATATTTGAACATTAGGCTGTCTCATATTTGTATGGACAGTTTTTGTTTTAGACTTATTATCGGTCTTACCGCCCAAAAAGGTGAGGACGGGTACAAACAGAACTGTGCTAAAATTTTACGCCCCTTGGACAACGCTTTCCATACCTGGTTTGCGTTTGAATTTTTAATTGCTTTAACTCATACCACATAGCGATTCATGTCCAGTAATATAGTGTATAAAAACCTTTTTTTTAATTTTTGATCACTAAATTAGGTAAATTTATTTCTCAGGCTAGTTACAGAAATTATAATAAATAAGATTTTCGTTCAATAATCTTTATTTAAAATCTTCTTTGTACAGTTAGGATATAATGAACGATGCTCGTGAACATGTTTCAATACGTACATACGTGTGCCCCCTGATTCTCATTTTGTCATAATCTTGCATTAATTTCACCGCTGTTTCAGCTCTACTTTTAAGTGTTTTATTAAGATAATGAAAGACTCTTCCCTTTCACATTTATTTTGAACACATTTCAGAAAAGCTGGATTGATCTTCAGTCCTGGAACTAATCACGAACTAATTAAACAATCGTAACACGAAATACGGCAAATAAAAGCCAATGAAATTCTCCATAAACCGTATATACATCACTTTCCGATCGGACTAAGAGTTTCTGATAAATTAATGGCTGCATTTCTTTATTCATTCTGAACGTTTGGAATAAACTTTTTTGTTTACTTATTCTTTAGAACGTTCCTGATGATATGTTAACGTATATTTCAATCGCATTCTGTTTATTCTGGCTGTGAAATGGGATTATCCGGAATGAATAAAGAAACGCAGCCAATAAATCATTCCATATTTTTTGTTTTTAGGCTTTCAAATAATGAAAAAAAACAGTCACATGGAAATATTCGAGCGCGTCAAATACAAAAATGTATTGCTTTGTTTGTGTAAAATGCAAGAAGCAGAATGGCAATAGATATTTTTCTTACTGGCAAATTGTTACAAGTAAAAATTATCTAGTAAAAACTTACAACTTCTCTGCCTTTCTTCAAAAAAAAACTTGTAATAAGCGAACGAACTCTAGACAAGGCTTTGCCAGCAGTAAGAGAGCAAAATCGATTTCTTATTATTCAGTAAGTTTACCGCAATATAAAAACACACTCCCTCTAAATTAGGGGGAAATATTTTTTTTTATAGAAAAACGAAAAAACATGACCTACCAAATCGGAGATGTTTTATCTTTTAGTAGTATTGCCGACTTCCGGTATTGGAGAATTTTCCTCCAATAATTGATAGATCCTAAGTAACTTTAACAAGCAAAACGACATAATTTATAGAAGGTTATATTCTAGAATTATTTCAAAATTTTATACATATAAATTCTTATTGAAAACCTCGGTAGTGTACGAATTCCAGAAAAGTTGGCGATATTTGATTAACAAGGACAACGAATCAAAAGTTCTCGGATGTCTATCCTAATTATTTTCAGTTATACATACATATGTACGTATGCTTATGTACATTTTCTCGGCAAAAGCATAACATGAGTGCGCAGCATAAACACCTACAGCAACGTCTGCCCTATAGCTCAGTTATGCATACTTTGCACTGCACAGCATGTAATTTTACGTAGAAGTCAAAACCCAACAGACTTTTACATATGTATGTAATCCTGTGCATTGGGTAACCGCCTACACTCAAAGCTCATTTAACAGATTCCTTATGTGACAACTCTCATGCAATGCCAAGTATGCATAACTGAGCCCTTAAAATCCAACAGAGAATCATCAAATCCCTTAGACGGACATAGCGCCAATAAAGAAGATGAAGCAACACTAACCAAACTGTACACAGTGTATTGTAATGTGCGGTTATGTACATACTTATACATATATGTAAGTTCATAGGTAATTTTAATTATATGTTAAAATGGTGTTGTGTGAAGCTTTTAAATTGCACTCTGTATGAATAATTTTCCTTTTAAAGTTCTTTAACTTTAAATGCATTCAACTTACTCACAAGAAACAAGATATGCACAATTCAAAAAGTATTCACTTCTATTAACTTTGGGGTTTTCTCAATCGCTAGCTGGAATTTTTTTTAGTTTAAATGCACTGGCGTCCGGAAAATTTACTTATTTTATAAACGTATGTACCTACATGGCATCTGTTAAGAAATATCTATTGTATGAGTAATCTATCTCTCAAGCAGAAGATTTGACTAGCATTTTCAAATTGTGTACATGTATGTATGTATGTATAAATGTATGCATGCAAGCACACACCATCTTTGTCTGGTCAAGTTGTAGTGAAGATTGCACGTTTTTATATTTACTCTAGCGTGGTTGTGCACAAATGTATTATAAATACTTACATATCATCGTTTAAAGTACAAAACCGCGTATCGTCATTCAGCAAAACCGCGTAACTGACATTTGCTGACAAAAATTGGATTTGCTCACACAAGCTCTTGGCTCAATCCTTATCAATTAGTCCTGACTAGCCATTTTGAAACATGAGTGTTTTTACTCTTTAGAAAATAATTTATGCAAATTCACATAGGCGGTTTTGCATTTTGTTGATACGCGGTTTTGTATTTTGTTGATACGCGCTTTTGTACTTTAAACGACGATATAACGGGTGATTTTTTTGAGGTTAGGATTTTCATGCATTAGTATTTGACAGATCACGTGGGATTTCAGACATGGTGTCAAAGAGAAAGATGCTCAGTATGCTTTGACATTTCATCATGAATAGACTTACTAACGAGCAACGCTTGCAAATCATTGAATTTTATTACCAAAATCAGTGTTCGGTTCGCTTTACGTCCGATTTATGGTCTACATAATCGACCAAGTGAGCAAACAATTAATGCGATTGTGACCAAGTTTCGCACTCAGTTTACTTTATTGGACATTAAACCAACCACACGAATGCGTACAGTGCGTACAGAAGAGAATATTGCGTCTGTTTCTGAGAGTGTTGCTGAAGACCGTGAAATGTCGATTCGTCGCCGTTCGCAGCAATTGGGTTTGCGAAACACATTGCGAACCGAACACTGATTTTGGTAATAAAATTCAATGATTTGCAAGCGTTGCTCGTTAGTAAGTCTATTCATGATGAAATGTCAAAGCATACTGAGCATCTTTCTCTTTGACACCATGTCTGAAATCCCACGTGATCTGTCAAATACTAATGCATGAAAATCCTAACCTCAAAAAAATCACCCGTTATATAGCTGCATTTTTTTGCAAACGAGCGACAAAAGAACGCTAAACTCGGGTAAAATTTCCTATTAGAATTTTAAGCAACCCTGCTGGTATCTGGCAAGAAACATGTGATTAGTTTAATGGGATTTAGACCCTAAAAGTCAATAGAAATGAGTAATTACGCGAGGCATTTGCGTAATATATATACTTATTTAAAATATAAGTCATGTATATACGAAAACGAAAAATTCCCTCTCCACATTCTTATTAAAAATTCACAATAGAGCAGTTTTTTCACTTACCAATACTACCTTTCCAGTCGCATATCTTTTAACCGACCTGGCTGAGCTCGGATCAATAGCCGAGTTTGTGTTGTTGCTTTGTAGGTATTTCGCCATTTAAGCGAATGTTCTTTTGTAGCTGGGTTGCAAAAGAATGCACCTTCTGTAACTTTGTTCGCATAACGGTTGGTTGAAATCAAGGTAAGTATGGACATATATATGTGTATATTATACCAAATTCTTCAGAAAGAAAAGAGAAATCTGTACATCTGTCCATCCATCCACCCATCTAAGCACAGTAAAACTCGAGTAAACAATGAGATATCTCAGCAAAACTTTACGTATTTCCGTGGGCCTTAATGGATCCTATAAATAATAACCACATCCAACTTTCATACTAGACTATCGAGCATATCTCGCTAGAAATCGACACTTACGACACGACTTAAATAGGCGTGCCACTGCCTATTATGATGAGATATGCTGTGTATGTATATAATTCTGCTTAAGTTGTTTTACTTGGTGGCATTTGGTGCCGTTAGTTAAAATTAAAGGAATAAAGAAGAAGGAAGTCTATTTACATATTCTCCGAACAAATTGTCCCGACTTTGCAGACAAAAGCGCATTCCCTGAGGAAGAAGTCGTTTGCCAGCAGGGCGGAGATGCAGAGAATTCTGAAAAGATTTGACACCACCGGCTGCTGTGACCAGCACAAAGTCCATTCTCAACGCCACCGAAAATTTAGCGCTGTGGTCAAGAGGGGATTGGCATAGTACAAGTGAATTCCGAGTAACTTAGAAGAGCTTTGGATGCGAATTAAATATAAGGGGGTAATATTCCAAGCAAAATTATAGAAAACTTAGTAGAGAGCATTCTCAGACTTATCAAAATCGCAATTAAAAACAGGGAAGCCTCCACAATCCTGTTGGTATCAACCTTCAAAAATCCTAAAACTGAAAAGTTCAAATCGAATGAATACAGTTGCCTTACGTTTTTGCTGTGAATCGCTTTTTTCTTGTTTAAGCTTAGCTTTTCTGTATACTAGGCCTTATTCCTTGGATATGAAGGACCAATTGCTGAAAATTTCAAAGCAAACAGCTTATTATTAAAAAAGTTATGCTATTGTAAGTAATAAAATGTCATACACGCACACGGTTTTGATTGCCAGTGTATGTATGCATATAATTGTAGGAATAAAAGGTAAAACACTTGTACAAAATTCTTTCAAACATACATATCTTTATTTAAGTACTATTTACTTACTTAAATACCATCTACAGTACGCATGTATATGTATACATACACATTTGCAGACTGTAATAGCTGATGTAATCCAATAAAGAAGATATACATTAGGGTGCCCATCGAAAATGCTTTTTGTTGGAAATTTCAAGACTCTACCCTCTAATTTTATTCGTTTTTTATGAGAAATATTATTGCCTGTTTTTATGGATTTTTTAGGGGTCAGGAGGATTTCAAAAATATTAAAGACGGTACTTAAGGAGGCTAAGCACAATTTGTATACCAAAGTTGGTCGAGATCGGTCAAGTAGTTTTTGAGATATGCATATATCATATAAGTAGGCGGTGCCACTCCCATTTTCCTAAAATTTCTGAAAAACCCCTTTTTTGCTAAAGAACGATTGTATATAAAAATTTTGAATAAATATTGATGAACACCTAGCCACACTACTCAAAAAATCTAAAATTCCGGCACATACACACATATAAATTCAAAGCCGTATTTAAGAAAAGTCGCCTAAATAAATACGACAATTCTTAAGCGATTGCAATATATGAGGTAAGTATCAGTTTAGTTGAAAATAGATTTAATTTTAGATAGTACTCCATAATTTGAAATTGCAGAAATTATCGATGGTCGAAATTTAAAAAATTAAGAGAAATATGAGTATTTTTTTAATTTACCCGATAAAAAATCCCAACAAGCTTAGTCGGGTATTTTTGCAAATCGAATTTCAGTAGCCGAATTTTCATTGAAATTTTTTGACAAATGAAAAATAAATTATAAAATATATGTGTATGTAAGTATTAGGGCGGAGTACTTTAATTTCGAAAAAAGTGTACGGCATATTCGAATTCTACGTTCAAATCAAAGCAATCTTTTTAAAAAAAAAAACGAAATAATTTTTCGTTTACAAATTTTTTGTTTTATTCATATTTAAGAAACTAATTCACAAAACCGAGAAAATAGCAAATTATGTATACCATTTTTTGGTATAATGTAAAATAAATTTCGGCCAAAAAAAGTTACAATCAGCCTCATTGCGAGAGTCGTGCCGAATGCAAGTCGTTTTTCGAGAGTCGAATCGTATCGAAAATTTAGCGTCATTGCCTAAAATTTCCACTCGACTAGTGTATTAAAACGGAAGAACTTGGCAGCACTGCATAGTTTTCGACAATTTTCGTCGTTTACTTATTTCAGCACGACAGTAGACAATTGTACGTTGTCGAGTCGTACAATTCAGCCTAATTTACGACTTACGCAATGAGGCTGAATATACCGCTTTTTCTTTTGAAAATTGGGAGGGATAAACGTCGTTTTTAGTGTACAGTTTGTTTTGTTGTAATTTTTGCTTAGAATTAATCGCAGAATTTGAATTTGCTATATACTTTCTTCGAAAATTATGCTCCGAACAAATAACTCCGCCCTACACTGAAAATAAAATCTGCGTAAATATAACGAAAACTTGTGTACATCTTACGAAAATATTCGTCATTTTAAGCCACGAATGTTTTCGTTCGATTGTACAAAACCTTTTTCGTACATACTACGAAAATATGAGACGTCAGATCTTAAGTACATTTTACGAACGCATTCGTACTATTTACTAACGAATTTCGTACTATTTACTAAAGAATTTCGTACTATGTATTTCTTTATTTTTTTAAGAAACTTTTTTAAAATGCACAAAAATATTTCGCATATTTAACGAAATTATTTTCTTAAAATCTGCGGTTGTTTCGTAGAATTTGCGATTGCTTTCATTCGCCACACTGTAAAAAACATAGTACGAATCATAACACAACACTTTTCATTTGTTTTTGTCCTTAATTCAAGGCGTTTTTCTTTAACGAAATGTTTTGCGAAAACGCTTAACATTAATGATTAAAGAAAATATTTTGAGATATTTTTTTATAGTGGAAAGGATAAAAGCAATCATACATTCTATGAAAAAAGTGCAGATATTAAAAGAATAACTGTCGTAAATAATAAGTTTTGCCTAAATTTTCTAACTACTTTGCAGTTTAAAATTAATAAGAAAGGTTATTTTACCTATAATAAAACTTAAGTCTTTTATTTATATGCCTTCATTTAACTAAGTATATTGATGCGAAGTGTTAAATTATGAAACTCAACAAAACCCTTATTAAATATAATAAGATATAAAAAATGAAAGAATATAAAAAGTACTGATTTCACTTTCTTAAACATTATAGTATTTTTATGTGGAGGTACTTGGCAGATTCGCAGCTTCTTCGATGTTTGTTTTCTTGACAACTATAAATTAAAGGAAAATTATGAGGCGTCTGAAAGGCAGGTTTCAGTGAAAGATCATACATGTACTTACTTAAAATTTCATTAAGTAGTGCGTCTGTTCTTGGCTTGGACTTTCCGTGGATTGGTAACTGATGAAATTGCCTGTTTATGAAGTCCCANCATTAATGATTAAAGAAAATATTTTGAGATATTTTTTTATAGTGGAAAGGATAAAAGCAATCATACATTCTATGAAAAAAGTGCAGATATTAAAAGAATAACTGTCGTAAATAATAAGTTTTGCCTAAATTTTCTAACTACTTTGCAGTTTAAAATTAATAAGAAAGGTTATTTTACCTATAATAAAACTTAAGTCTTTTATTTATATGCCTTCATTTAACTAAGTATATTGATGCGAAGTGTTAAATTATGAAACTCAACAAAACCCTTATTAAATATAATAAGATATAAAAAATGAAAGAATATAAAAAGTACTGATTTCACTTTCTTAAACATTATAGTATTTTTATGTGGAGGTACTTGGCAGATTCGCAGCTTCTTCGATGTTTGTTTTCTTGACAACTATAAATTAAAGGAAAATTATGAGGCGTCTGAAAGGCAGGTTTCAGTGAAAGATCATACATGTACTTACTTAAAATTTCATTAAGTAGTGCGTCTGTTCTTGGCTTGGACTTTCCGTGGATTGGTAACTGATGAAATTGCCTGTTTATGAAGTCCCAGATTGCATTTCAGTGAAAGATCATACATGTACTTACTTAAAATTTCATTAAGTAGTGCGTCTGTTCTTGGCTTGGACTTTCCGTGGATTGGTAACTGATGAAATTGCCTGTTTATGAAGTCCCAGATTGCATTTCAGTGAAAGATCATACATGTACTTACTTAAAATTTCATTAAGTAGTGCGTCTGTTCTTGGCTTGGACTTTCCGTGGATTGGTAACTGATGAAATTGCCTGTTTATGAAGTCCCAGATTGCATTTCAGTGAAAGATCATACATGTACTTACTTAAAATTTCATTAAGTAGTGCGTCTGTTCTTGGCTTGGACTTTCCGTGGATTGGTAACTGATGAAATTGCCTGTTTATGAAGTCCCAGATTGCATTTCAGTGAAAGATCATACATGTACTTACTTAAAATTTCATTAAGTAGTGCGTCTGTTCTTGGCTTGGACTTTCCGTGGATTGGTAACTGATGAAATTGCCTGTTTATGAAGTCCCAGATTGCATTTCAGTGAAAGATCATACATGTACTTACTTAAAATTTCATTAAGTAGTGCGTCTGTTCTTGGCTTGGACTTTCCGTGGATTGGTAACTGATGAAATTGCCTGTTTATGAAGTCCCACATTGCAACGCAATGCTCAGCGTGGGCGATGTTAAAAACATTGTAAAGAATTTATCTAGAGCTTTAATATTTAAAACCTTCCCAAATTATATTATACGTCTCACAGCAGCCAACCAGTAATTTTGCAATGACACGCGGTATATAAAAATATGATAAAATATTAAACGAACGGTTATTTAGTATATTGTACGAAAATATTCGTCTGTAAAATGTACGAATACAGAATTGTAGATTTCGTAAATTTTAAACCCGTACGTAAATATTACGAATGCCTTCGTACAATATACAAAATTATTCGTACAGAGATTTGTTCAGTAATTTACGAATGTGTTTCGTAAAATAAACGTGAGATATCGTAAATTGTACTGAACAAATGCCTTACGAAAGTCCTTTCGTTATATATACAAATGGTTCGTAAAATCTTGTTTAGTTGTGAAAAATGTGTTCGTATTATGAACGAAAGTTTCGTACAATGTACAAAAACGAAGACTANATCGTAAATTGTACTGAACAAATGCCTTACGAAAGTCCTTTCGTTATATATACAAATGGTTCGTAAAATCTTGTTTAGTTGTGAAAAATGTGTTCGTATTATGAACGAAAGTTTCGTACAATGTACAAAAACGAAGACTACGAAAGTTTTTCGTACTTAGCACTTTTACGAAATTTTATTTTCAGTGTATTGTATAGACATCTCGAAAATGAGAGGCAGCTATTGCTTTACCCAGTGTCCCTAAAATATTTCGCAATAAAATTTCAATATGTAGCATACATTTAGTTAATGCAAGGCCAAGAAGAAGCGGCTAGAAGGTGATGCAGCCATCGTTACTTTCCAAAAAAATATGTCTTATAATATAGACTTTAGCATTGATAACAAAGATTTAGTAGTTTTATATGCTGTAGAATTTAATTTAATGCCCTCCAATATTCTGCTGCAAATACCTTTATTTCTTGCAGAAAAAGCTTGCTTCAATATTACACACGCATGCAATCTTAAATATTATGAATGTAACAGGACTATTTATTTAGCGATTATCAGATCAAGGTGCAGGGATGGTACCTTTTCAGGGATAGAAGTTGAGAGTTCTAACTTAAGTGGAAGGTTCTATCACCCTTTGGTTTTTACTAGAGCTTCTCAAATATTGCAAATAACGCGACTTTTTTACACTCTGGCCTCGTTTTTCTCAAAATGTGGAGCTGATGGAAACTTTTTGCTTACATATTCGTAATCGGCGTAAAAAAGTCAAAAATAGCGTTAACATTTGCCGCACCAAATTTTTTTCCATTTCTGTTGGCCTGTCATATTGATTATTTCAACACGTTTAGTCTCGGTCAATATAGTCAATATTACGTGAGAATAATTTAAACCTTATATGCTACGTTTTCAGGGGGTAGCTGGAAGCAAGGCACACTCTAATGTACATAGTTAAATATGTACATACATATATACATATGTATGTATATGTTTACGCTTAACAGCAAATTCCACTTAGTGGTTTAAAGAAATAATTGAATTACCACTATGTTCTCTTGATAAAATGTTCTTATCTTAATAGCGATATTTGCAAACTCATTAAAATATTGAAAATCGAGCACTGGTATGCATAATTAACTCCCAAGTAAGATTTATAAGTGCCAAGGTTGACATTATTTTTTCAGTTTTGTAGATATGTAACTAGTTATTCAATAGTTACTTGTTTATTTTCGTTTTTAATTAACAAGTTATCGGCATTTTACTAAAGCATTGGGCGAGAAGGAACTTTCAATTGTGCTTTTAGTTTTTCTAAACGAACTTTTTATTATTTTTTTATTTTGTTTGCCAGAAGAACGTCACAATCCAAAGGAACACACTTTTGAGCAAAGTTTGTAGACATTTCTGCCAATTCTTCTTTTAGCGTATGCCAAAAATGCCTAATGCTATCCGCGAAATGTATCTACGTATAAGAATAGAATTTAGCTTTCTTGCAATTTAACTTGGCAACTATGATTAGGATACTATGATTAATTTTTAGAATTATTTTTATTACATACTTTGTTATAAAGAATTTGCCAAAACCATGAATTTCGATTCAGGTGGCTATTGCTTATGGCTACAGAACTTTGTACAAATGTATGCACTCATGTAGGCGCACAAGGCTAGAACGAATTCAAATGATCTTGAGTAGTTTGGCACACGTTTTGAATAAATGCAGCCAAAGGAAAAATTCTATGTATACATATGTACGAACACGTATTTATGTATTTACATATGTGCATACAAATTTATGTATTGATTTCAGCCGTCGTGCCAAACTAGTCAAAACAGTAGAACGTTTTTAAGTTCCAATTCTTCGCGCCATTCAGAGCATTTCAAATTTTTAAATTAATGCTGTTTATAATAATTTATAAATACATATGTATACAAGACGGACCACTATATATGTATATATATATGCATATGCATGCATATGTATGTACAAGGGTATATTTTAGCAGCATATTTACATTCTATTTATTTTGTCGTCGATTATCATTATAAATATCTGTTTAAAAAGCTATGCTTATGTACATACACATACATACGTACATTCAATAAACAACATTTTTCTGATCGTACTTTAGTTGCACAAAGGAAGTTGTTCTGTTTCCATACAATTTATAATTGGTGGTCTATCTGAACTGAAAAGTGGCCTTCAACTTTAGAGCATAGTATGTGAAGATTCAGAAGTTGTTTTTTTTTTTTTTTTGACGTTTTCTTTATATTTCTGTAATGAGTTATATTGTATACGATGCGATTAGGTTTAATATAATCTGTATTTATAGAAATAATTGATGAGAAAAAAAGACAAACATAATCGAGAAAAAGAATAATGAACAGGCTAATTTCCGAAAAGTTGTCGAATATTATAAACTTTTCACATATACATTAAGGTGATCCTTAAAATATCAATATCTAAATTTTGTAAAGGGGAACCCAATGCTTTTATTTTGTTCTACGTACAAAATAAAGGCATACCTGAAAATTTGAAAATTTTAGAATAATTTTTAGTGGTTTCAAAAAAGTGAAAACTAAAAACTGGACATAATGTTGAAAACTATTCGTAAAAGTTCATAGTGTTGCCCAAAATTTACGAATCTAAAATTAATCTTTCTTTCGTCATAAATATGATTCCGGCGTACAAGAAATGGCTAAGAAGTTTTATTGAGTCTAATTTCCTTAAGGCAGTACGCAGTTCTTAAGAAATTTGCTACGCTTTCTATTACGATTTTCTAAATTTTTTTTTGTGAAAAAAAGAGCACAAGGCCGCCCATGATTGCAACAGAAATCTATAGCCGTTCCATTATTTCTTGAGGAAGGACTGAGGCAACAGGCTGTGAAGTATCACATGTCAAACATGGCGTACAACTTTTTTACAGGACCAACAGGAGTTATAGTTGGACAAAGTCTAAATTATGCCGAGTTTTTGCGGTTCAAACAAAAAACACTTCTACTTTTTTTGAATCCCGGTAGCGGCCCCTAAAAGTTATTTTAAAATTTTGAAATTTTCGTTGATCAACGTAGAACAAAAGAAAATGAGTGCTTCATACAAAACTTTGATTTTGATATTATGAAGACCGCCCTAATGTACAAATAAACATGTACACGTTCTTTAAAAATTATATAGTATTATTTGAAAATAATCGCATACAAGCAATTAACAAATACATGCTTATACAGAAAATATGTAATCGCACTTCTCTTATTACTTCCTCAAATATTTAAATTAGGAATTAGTTTCACTAAAAGTTATGCCTAGTGAGACATTTAAATTATGTCGCACTCCAACTATGCATACGTTGTAAATAAAGCAGTAGATTGCGTTCTAATTAGCAAACAGCTTTTGATATTTCTGTTGAAATCTTTATTTGCATCACCATTTGTGAGTTTTGCACTTAGCACATCTAGATATTTGCGGAAAACTTTGGTAAAAATGCAGGCATTGATGTTGAAAATCATTTTCTGTCCTGTTGATGTTGAAAATAATTTGCCTACCATGTTCGAGGAATAAATGCTCATTACATGGGGTTACAAAATCAAACCAAAATATTCATGTATACATACATACATATGAGCACATTTGAGAATTAATGAAACTGTATTTAATACCGATGTGTTCGAAGAGAAAACTCCTAAATGGAAGTAATAGCTCTGATCCAGTACTCCATGAAGTTACAGGTTTTCACACGAACTTGCGGGAAGTTACAGTTACAAAATTATCCCGTACTCCAAAATCCTGTAAATGACAGCGGATTTTGTGAGAGTTGTGTAGAGAATGAAGTTGCAAGATTTTACCCGAACAGTTCGTTCTGGTAAAATCATGCAAATTGTCAAGCGATCACTGGTTGACGTTTTTACAGGAAAAATGCTATGTTTGGTTCCCGTACTTTTTGTTGCGACTCACTTTTTACTTTCACTTTAGAGAGTAATTTTGCTGTTTGACATTTTTACAGGATTTTACATGAAAAGTATTGGATCAGAGCATGATTCAATAACACAAGGTTGTGTAATTTGTGACAGCTAAAATTTGACACTCCTTTATCTAGATTTGTATTTTAGAAGTAGGAGAAAGGCGAAGAATGTGATCGCCTTTTGTGAAAACGGTAGTAGAAAGGTACTACAAAAAGTATACAATTAGAAGTAAAATGTGTTTGGTGTTTTAATGGAAATACTAAACAATACATAAATAAGTGCATTTTTGATTTAAGTTATTCATCATTTCCTGAACCGACCGTTCAGCTATGCAAAAACGAAAACTGCAGATCAATAGAACTTTTTATGCTCATTTCAACCATGCCAAAATTATATGGCGCAAGTAAAAAAAATCAAGACGTTCTAGAAGGTTAAAGTTCAGTTTTTAAATTTTTTAAATATTAATATCTTACGAACTGTAGGTATAACCAATAAAAAAAACGAATGACACCACCATAAAGATAATTAATTTGTCTTTCAGCTGGTGTACATAATTTATAACTTCTTGTATTTTTAAACCAAAACCACTAAAAAACGCACAAATGTTATTTTTTCATGAAATAATCTTTTTTGAAAAAAACTGCATAATCAATGGTAAAGATATTTACCATTATATATATATATATATATATATATATATATTTATATTATTTAGAAAGTACAAGTTATTATCTTTAATTCGATATTACATATTTTATCATGATGTACTTTTGGGTTTCAACAGTTCAGTGATAATAAAAAATACAAATAAACAAAGCAAATAAACCTCTATATCTTCGTTATTTTTTGCCTGCGCCTAATAAATTTGGCATCGTTGTAATCAGCGTAAAAAGTTCTATCTATCAGCATTTTTGGTTATTTTATAGCTAAACGGTCACTATTCTACGCTTGTTCCAGAAAATTACACAAACGAAGGTGATGCCAACGAATATTTAGTATGACGAATTTTTGGTTTTACTACTAATATCACTAGAAACTGTAGAGTAAGCAACATTCTGCACAAGTAAAGGAGCCGATTTTATGTGTGGGAGCGAGAAGACTGTTTTATTACAAAACCTTTCTATTATTGAATCATGGGATCAGAGCTAATAATAAAAAAAAAGATCTCGGAGTTCAAATTTAAATGGACGTATCGGAATTATCTTTAACATTGAGTTACGTAAATTTATGTGTGAATTAAATCAGATTGAGCTATGTTAATTATGATTACAATTCTCAGTTACTTGTTTTTTCTTAGGACTTGTCCATGGAGAAATTATATCAAGTGTAGTAACTAGAGCGAGAAGGAAGATGTGACACTACCTTATTTGAAAATTTGCCTTTAAAAATTTCTATAAGATAGCCGATTGTCAAGAAAAGAGAGCGTGAAAGCTGTTTGATTACTTCATCTGCTTATAATTTCACCGTGGGACTTGACAATATATTTTCTAACAGCCCAAACTTTTCAAACTATTCACACAAATTTTTCCACTTTCACACTCTCCATAATCGATAAAACACGCTGTGACGCAGTCACTACATATGCCAGAATGATCTCAAGACTTTACAGTTATTTTATAGTAGTTCAAGCCAAAGGTTACTAATTTTCGCATTCATCATACGTCCTGGCAATTAAAAAATGCGTATCGATGATAAAATAAGTTTCAATAAGTAGATTTGGTGAAAGCAGTGGGATTGTGTACTTGAAGGAATGTATTTTGTCACAATATCGTTGAGATCATTTTCTTTTAGTGGCATGTTTCTATATACATATTTAGGATCGTGCATTGTTTTATAGCCGTATATTTTTTTAATTTAAAATTGCCTAACAAGTATTGGTGCCCACATCACGCAAGAAGAGCCGAACGGATTTGTTTACTTTTTTATCCTACTCTGTGTTTTCTGAAGATTTTAATTTTTTGAAGACTTCTAAAAGGAAATTATAGTAAGTCTACGAAAAACATAATTTTCTCTGTGCGCGCAAAAATCAACATTTTTGTTGTCCCAAATATAGACATATTTGGTATTGTTGCAGAGGTAATTTATCCATTATGGCTCCGGTCCCAATTTTCGTATAAAATGATTTTGACGCATTTCAAACCAAATATTTTAGTCAGAGCGAGATGAGTTTTACGCTTTACACGGAAAAATTGTGAAAAGTACAACTTATGAGATATTATGTTAAATTTTAAATTTTGACATTTACAATTGCTTAAAACAATTGCAAATAAGATAATTTCTTAAAAAATTGAGTTCTGTAGCTTAGACTCGCTATATTTTAAATGCAAAGATATTTTGTTGAGAATAAAAGTAATTCTAAAGTTTAAAGCAGCAAATCTAAAAATTATGTAAAACCATGTTTTTTATTCCTTAAATCAAAAGTATGGTCTCTGTTGAAAAAAAAATAAAAATAAATGTGCCACTTTCTTGCACTTTGAGAAATAATGTGTTTTTGGCAAATGCATAAAATAATTTTTTATTTCTTCTGCACCATTCTTGTTCTGTATATATATGTGTAATAAAGTTTTTTTTTTGAAAGAAGTTACCATCCGTTAAAAAGTTGTATTGAAATTATTTAATAAGTTAAATGAATTATTAAAAGATGGGTAACATTTGAATTCAGGAAACTAGGTAATTAAAGTAGAGTTGTAGTAGAGGATTGCCACCTGTTTGTGAAGTCGAATTGAGTTAAATTAAAATAATATTTTTGTCAAACGAAAAATTTGCTATGATTGTTATTTTATAACACAAACATACATTGCCAATGAGTGATTTGTTCTGGTTATATTCCTTTTAATTTAGTGGACTCTTAAATCTACTTTAAAGTTTAAGGAATGTTTTCACTTTATTTTTTGCTAAATAAGTCAAATTTTTTCTTTTGTCTAATACTTATAAATATTTCGGTTGCCTAATTGCCTTCCATTTCGATTGATACTCATGTTGTAATATCTAATTCATTTAACTTATTAAATAATTTTAATTAAATTTTGTAGAAGGTGGTAACACTTAAAAAATAAACTTTAGTGTGCATCTACAGGCCAAGGCCTGCAAACTGAGACCTCACTTTTCAAAATCGAATGAACTATATATACATACATACATACCTACATACATATCGTTACCTTAATTCACAAAAGCCCTAACCAACACTTTTTTTCGAAACTGCGGTTTTTAGAGATTTTGGAAGGATAGATTAAAACACACTTTCAATAAAAATTTTAAAGTGTTAGTAACAAAAACCACGGAGTCACATGCCTCTTTTTAAAAAGCCCTACCTGTTTTGCTTCTCCTGTAAAATAAAAAAAACTTGTTGGTTAGGGCCTTTGTGAATTAAGGTTATATGTAAATGCTAGAAGAACCCGAATTTTCAACTTCAAACTGAATTTACAGTGTAAGTATGAAAGTTATAAAAAAACCAATTACTTTATTGAACTCAGCGTCCTCAGGTTGACTACCTCGTATTCGCCAAATGCAAAAAAATCAGTTTTGGTTACCCCATGTCAATGGGTGCCTACTCCGTAAATTTAATGGGGAGTAATTATAGAATAAGCCTTCATTTAGTAAGTTCGTTTAGAAATCCTTTCAACAGTTTTTATGAAAGTAAGTTTTTTATTACTATATTGTGAAATTTTCGGACAGCTTCATACGTGGTATTGCATTTGGCGGTTACCAGGTATTGCGCGCTAAGCGACGATATATTCATATTCTGCGCGCTTTACCGGAACCGTTATATACAAAACAGCAGCTTTTAGCCACATATAGTACACCAGCTGAAGTAAAGAGCAATCTTTTCTTCGGAGTTATAGTGTTATTACGAACGCTGACCAAAAATATGTTAAAAACTAAAATGAAAAGAGTGCTTATCACGACTCCAGTCTAGCGTAAATGAAACTAGGTCAACAAACATTTTACCTGCCTACTTTGATAACAAGTTTTCGGAAAGAATTCCCTAGTCCCATTTCAAGGTGGTTCTGAGCTAAATAATAAAGTCGGCGGCCGCAACTTCCATTCGGAATAACTACTTGTAAGCATAAAACTGAGCCTACCCGAGGACTGTAGTGCCTTCTAAATTCAATTTAGAGATAAACAGAAGGCTGCTTTTCTGTTTAATAGATTACTCTATCAACATCTACTCTGAAGGCTTCGTTTTAACATCTAAAGTGTAACAAAAGCCCTTCAAAGGTAAATATTCAATGAAGAATGGTTCCAAGCGATTTGGCTACGCGATGCATAAATAATGTAGTCTGGGTTCCAGGGGACAGAATATTCCTGGAAACAGCATTGGCCGGAAAGAGAACTAATCTGTAGTCGTTAAATTCTGCCCTCAATGCCGCCAAGCAAACCATTTTCAAACGAACTTTGGCCCATTGAACGTTTTTCCGCGAACTCAGAGGTTGGTCATATCAACGCAAACTGTTCAATGGAAATAAACGAAGGCGCAATAGCTTCCCTCGTAATAATTTCTACCGTAGTTGAAGAAACGGAAAGAAGGTAAAGAGCATCGAACACTTCCTCACATCGCTTAAACGATTGCCCAGCGGACTAAGAATCTTCGAGTTTTATCAGCCTTCTCGGCTGTGTGCGGGAAAATAAAAAGATCATTTACATGAGAAAGTAGTTGCAGTACATATCAGGTCACTGTAATATATCGCAGTAAGAGCTTCTGGCTGAATTGTGATTCGTTATGTTTCCTATGCAGTGTGGCAGTCATAATCTATGGTAAATCCCCAACGCGTTGTATAACCCGTAGAACAGAATAAGCTTTGCACAATCTTCATTTTCCATTTTTTACTACATTGATAAAAATGGTGAACGCACTCGGTTCGACAAGATAAATCACAAGGTTGAGCTCTCCAAAATTATTAAATGCATTATTGTCTGTCATCGTATGAAAAAAAAAAAAAAATACTTTCAAGGGACAAGTTTTGTAATAAAGGACAAAATTCACTTTTAGAAAAATAAATAAAGTCAAAGGACAACATCATGAGAAAAAGGACTGTCCATTGAAATAAATTACGGATGGTCACCGTAATTACATACATATATTAAATGCAGAAGCAAAGCGAATGGGTCTTTTGGTGAACAAGGACAAAAGTCAGACAGTCAGAAGTCAGAGCCTAAGCGTCTCGGCATCCACACGTCACTGTTAGCAGTTACAAGTTGGAAAAAGTAGACGAGTTCGTTTAATGTCTTGAAATCCAACGGAGAATCACTCTTTTGAAAATAAGTGCTACTTTGGACGGAGTAGGCAATTGGGAAGTAAAGATCTTTCTTGCCGTGCAAAAATCACACTGTATAAGCTGTAAGATTACAGCGCCAATAATGAATAATTATTACATATGTAATTAAGCCACAACACTTACCTTTCTTCGACAGTTAAAGTTTCAAGTTCTGGCACATGACACCAATGTTGTTCCGGCACCAAAGTCATAAAAATTTGCGAAAAATAAACAAATGCAACAAATGTAGCGAAAGGTATCATCAGAAGGAACAAAATCTTCTGGTATTTTCCAAATTCTCCAATCATTGGCAAAATGTCATCAAAGTCCAAGGGCGGCGGATTTTGTGTAGCTGTTACTTTCGCGCTACCGCTCTCCGCAAGCTGCAGACCATTCGAATTTCCACTTTTGCGACGAAATATCGTCTCAGTGCCGTGTTCGTCGTTGGTAAATCCAGCATTTGTAAAGGTTGCAACTGGCGTGGCAGGTCGTCCGTATTTGTCATTCACATTGCCATTTATGGCTTGGGTTTGGCGTTCTTGTGGCATTTTCACTTTCAATACGCGAGGCTTAATTTATGTACATATGTATGTATGTATGTATGTATTTACGAATACATGTATGTATGTATGCAAATCGAAATGTAACGGTGCACTTGTGGGCTGTTTATGATACGAGTAAGTATTTTATTTATAAGCCTGTATTTATTTATTGTTTATTTATTCTTTAATAGTATGTATGTATATACATACATATGTAAGAACTATGCACGTTGTAATGCCATGTAATGTAGCGATTAACCACTTCAGTACGAGCGCGAAACAAACAAATAACTGAAACGATTACTAGGCGGCATCGCGATTTTATAATTCATAAAAGTTGCTGCTGAGCGTTGAGCAGCTGACCAGTTGACTTCTTTCTGTTGCTGAGCTGCGGCTAAAACATTGGCTTCGAGCGCATTGAGTCGGTGTTAAAACTCAGCCCACCGATGAGCGGAGCGATGCATTGGCGCGCTGATACCACGCATTGAATACTCTTAATTCAAGAACGGTTAGCCTGCCTCAAATGTTTACAGGGTACTTAATAAGAAATACGATTGCACACAATATAACTGCCCCCCACTGTTTCCATTTTTTTGTTGACAGTTTCTAGCCAGTTAGAATTTCGAAAAGGTATGCGAATAATACGTTTTTAACTACTTGTATGTTTACATTATTGTACAGGCTTAAGACTTTAGAGCTTTGTTTTAAATCTTCTTTTTAAAATTTCGTAAGTTTAATAACCGACATACGCAAGCAGTGGAATGACATTTCCTGCTCATCACGTACCGCCGTCCAAGAAGTAGATGGATTTTAGCGAGCCCGAAAGAACAACTGGTACGACGGGAAGACGAACCCGAGCCCCCAGTGGATGATGAGTCAATGTTTCACCGCCTGTAATTCCGCGGAGGAGTTGATAAGATGCATGCAACAATTCTTTACAAGAACGTAAAATTCCTGGTGAATACCGACGACATCTAAATTATCGGTAAAACAAGGGCAACGACTGTTCGGCCTTCTCGGAATTAGGTATACCAGCAAAGCCCCTCCCGTAACCTGTGAAGTTTACCTTCTAAGTTTCAACCAGCTAAAAAATCGCGCTCATTTTTGATAATTGTTTTTTTACAGACTACTTTAGCGTTTTTTTTTTTATAACAAGTGTAATTTACAAAAAACTTTTGTGAAAATTTTTGAAATGTTGTTGCTAACGGTCTCCGCATTTTGTTTCATAAGAAATTCATGCTTATATGGAAAAAGTGCAAAAATCCGTCACCAAAAAAATTCTCAGAAATCAATTAAATTTTCTAGCCGTTTGAAACTTGCACTTCATTAGACTAAAATTGCATACCCAAAAATGTTCTAAAGAATCAGATTAAAAAAATGAAATTTTGATGAAAGTTTGTGAAATTTTCCTAAACTTTGTATAAAGCTTGTAACTATGATTCATGTGGTTTTTGTACGGTATTTTTATAGAGAAATAAATATTTTTAAAAATCAACACGTGGTCTTTTGTTTGAGTCACGTTTAACTGCGAACTTAGTTTATCCCTCTTACGCCGGGATTTTTTTAAACGGACTTTGGAATTTAAAAATATGATTATTTCAAAAAATTATGTAAAAAAATATTTAAAAAAATAATAAAAAAATTTAGCATAAAAAGAAAATAAAATAAAATTTTTTGGTGCATAAGGACGAATGGGTATGGGAAAGTCCTTTAAAAATTTTGTCCTTAAAAATCCTTGAAAATTTGCAATATTTATTTTTGATAAGATTATTGTTTGAGCACTAATATATGTACATACGACCACATCATTGAATTTCGTCCTCCAAAATTTATTTACTAGAGAATATAAAAGTTATCAAAAGTGCATTTTCAATACCTATTCGTCCTTGTAAACCAAAAAACTTTATTGTGTTTTTAAATTCAACAGAATTTTTTCATTCATTTGGTGCCCATAATGTTATTCCACATTGCACTGCTTTTATTAAATAACACTGGATAACAAATTTTAGTTTGGTTTTGTTCTCAAGGCGCCACTATCCAATTTCTATGTAGAATTGCTCGGTGATTCCGAAAATCGAGTTAATTTTTTTTTCTATGGATACATTTTGGAGATCTTTGCAATTTACCGTTATTCAGATTAAAACAAAAAGTGGTTCCACTTAATCACATATATCTTACGATCCAATTTAAAAATCATAAAATGAGATACGTCAAATCAATACTAATAAAATTCTCCATAAACCACATATATATCACTTTTTTATTCATGAAAAAATTAAAAAAATCAAATTTTAACAAAAGAAAAATTAAACAAAATAACAGCATCTGTGCCATATTTTTGCACATGGAATTCTGGGTTTTGGTATAACATAGGACATCCAAAGGTTAGTCAAGTCAACCCAATAATTCAAAATTGATAAATTTTCACATTCAGGCTCCTGGCATAAGGGCGACGATATGTATTTACTTCACATTTTTTAATTTTTTTATACGACTGTCCTGCATATCTTCGTAGTAAGATAATAGTATTATTATAGTATAGTATATTTCGACACCTAAGTGGAAGATCAACGTATCTAGGCAGCCAGTTCGAAAACGCCCTATCCCAGAATTTGGTTTAAGAAGGGCTTATTTCAGATTTCGGTTAAAGAACGCCCTATCTCAAATCAAAATATATTGAAAATGTGCTGAGATAGGACGTTTTTGAAGCGGCAGCTGAGTTAGGGCGTTTTTGAACCGAATTCTGAGATAGGGCGTTCTTAAAAAGTTTTTTGAAACAGGGCCTTTTCGAACTGGCTGCCGAGATACGTCGATCTTGCACTCAGGAGTCGATTTCCTGTTAATATTCTTCTATTTGCATGAAAACAAGTCAAAAAATGTAAGCTAAGTACTCCACTCTACTTACTAAACTAAATTTATATTTGGCAATTAGTTAAGATTGTCTTTTCAAATGGAATCATTTAGTTTACACATATGTATTAATAAAGATTAATCAATCAATTACATTAAAATTTTTAAATAAAATTTTCAAGGGATTTTTTATGTCAGCCAAATTTTGTTCCGAAAAAATGTGTTTGAACGGCAGATACTTGAGAAA
Source organism: Rhagoletis zephyria (assembly GCF_001687245.7). Lineage (NCBI taxonomy): Eukaryota > Metazoa > Arthropoda > Insecta > Diptera > Tephritidae > Rhagoletis > Rhagoletis zephyria. The sequence goes on from NW_016159156.1 coordinate 55,026, forward strand.
ACGACCCTTAAAGAATTTTTTGTGAAAAAAATCGAAAGGGCCGGTTAAATGAAATTGGCGTTTTCTCGTAGCTGTTATTAATTGTGCTTTCGTTAATCATATTTGCTTTTGTTCTGCGAGCATATTTCCCTTTATTTTATCAATGAATCCGCAAGCGTAAGCCCCGCTTTCGAAGAAGTTTGATACGATTTCACGAGTATATGTATACATATCTAATGATTCATAGCTAAAGCTTACATTTCTACATACATAAATATATACATGGACGTACATATGTATGTATGTAATTACACCGTGGCGTCAAATAGCTAAGAAGGTAAAGTATAGCAGTCGCTTGTGGGAAATACATACATTGGGGACACTCCAACCGGCTTGCTACGTCATGGCACAAAGACGCGACCAGTTGAATGCTACGAAAGTGAAAAGTGCATACTTATCGTACAGGCTAGGTACAAGGTAGGTACACGAGAAAATACAACAAGATAAATAAGTAGTAAAGTCGATTTAGACAAAGAAAAGTGTAGCTCATGTGTGTTAGATAATGCATTGAATTCCCGAAGTGCTCGAGAAATTGGAGCGTTACTTGCATATTTAGTTTTGAACCTTTCTCCGTAAAAAGGGTAAATATTTCGGAGACTTCTTTGTGGAACATTAAAGCTTATCCGCTCAAGCAAAATTGGGCAGTCAATGATGCCACTAATTATATTATAAGTGAACGATAATGAAAGAACTGTTCTTCTCTTTTCTAAAGTACTTAAATTGATCAGTATTAGCCGCGAGCCATAGGATGGAACAGGAGCCTCAAACCGCAGCGAACGCATTGCGAATTTCAGAAATATTTTTTGAACGCGTTCAATTCTACCTATCGATAGTTGGTCATATGGTCTCCAAACTATTACCGCATATTCCTAGTGTGAACGAACAAGAGCCGTAAAAAGCAATTTAAAGGTATATGGGTCGAATAAAGCCAAGAGCAGAGTAAGATTTCGAAAGGATAAAATTAATATGAGTATTGAAGGATAACTTAGAGTCAAACACGATTCCAAGGTCCTTAGTCTCTGTTACTTTTTGAAGCGCACAGTTAGCACTACTGTACTGTGTTGAAATAACATTTTGACGCCTAGAAAATATTAAGTGAAAACATTTTGTTCTATTCAAAGAAAGTAGGGTCTTTCTTCATATACACCATAAATGCAGTTTATCCAAGTCCCTTTGAAGATTTATTGCATCGGATGAGTCCTTGACAACTGTGAACACTTTCAGATCATCGGCGTAAAGCAAATAATTTGAAAAAGAAAAGCAGTTGCTGATACCATTGATAAAATACAGCGAGTGGTGCAGGTTTTATAATTTAAAAAAGGTGGCAACCCTTTTTAAAAATCTCATACCTTGTTGTAAATTTAGAGGCCATGCCCTTTAATTCGAAACCTCAGTTTTGAAAATCGAATAATCGGTGCAGATCTGATGCCGTTAACAAAAAATACATATGTATAAATATAGTACATACATATTTAGAGTTGATCTATCCCTGGTATTTGTTTTCAAGTTTGAAGACGCCACGTTGTTAAGTATATGCTTGGCAGCCGTCAATAGTGAACGTCTTCAGTGAATTTGTAAAAATGGAGAAAATGGTCATCGTTATGGATACAATACTTGCATTTGAAAGGCCTCAGCCCATCCAATATAAAAGTTGAACTAGATTCTGCTTTGGGCGGGTCTGCGCCTCCGTTTACAACAGTAAAATATTGGGTAGCAGAGGTTAAACGAGGCCGTACGAGCTGCCAAGACGAGCATCGCAGTGGGCGACCAAATGAGGTGACGACTCCAGAAATGGTGAAGAAAATCCACAAAGCGGTAATGGATGATCGTCGACTGAAAGTGCGCGAGCTAGCAGATATAGTAGGCATTTCAAAAAGTACGGTACATCGCATATTATCTGAAGATTTGGAAATGAGAAAGCTGTGTCCAATATGGGTTCCGTATTTGCTCACACTCGACCAAAAACAGTGTCGTGAAGAGGTTTCAATTGAGTGTTTAGCGAATTAATGAATTAATATTTGAATTGCTACCTCATGCACCCTATTCGCCAGATTTAGCCCCCCGGACTATTTTCTGTTCCCCAACTTCAAAAATGGTCAAAGATTTTCTAACGACGAAGAAATGATGTCGACAGTTGATGGCTATTTTGAGGAGCAAGACAGTTCTTATTATAAAACGGGTATCGAACTTATTGAGCATCGTTGGGAAAAGTTTGTAGAGCTGAAAGGAGATTATGTTGAAAAACAAATATATTTTTTTTTCCAAAATGTTTGTGTTTTCTTTGTTGGGTCGGGTACTTCTGGGACCACCCCCGTATTACAAAAGTATTGCTACTTTTTTAAACATTATTTTGTAATATTGTGGTACATACATACTATAAAAGGATACCAATTAGGCTAAACAGTGAGCAAAGAATAAAAACATTTTTGCATTGGAATATAAGTACAATGTATGATTTTATTTGATTGCCCATGACTGTGTGTTGAAATAACATGAAAAAAAAAACATTGTACGACTCTTACGGCCGGTTGTTCAATGTCTGATTAGCACAAATCGTAGGTAGAAGCTACGGTTAAATTCAGCGACTGCTTTATCGATCACATGTTATATGCATGATGTCAAAAACGTCGATAATGGTGTTTAACCGGGAAGTAATGATAGATAACCAGTCATTGAACGACCGGCCCTAAAAAACGCTTTCCGCCAGTGCTCGGACTACTGCACCTCTATTCAGGAGTAAATCACTCCAAAAACGAAGTACAAACACAATTTCAAAATTTTGAATAAAAAAATGAATCGAAATTTTCACCATGGGTATCCCTTTCAACTTGAAAAAAGCTCCGAAAGTCCCCTCTTTAAACTTTAACTGAGTTGTATGAGATAGGAAATCACAAGAATATTTTAAGCAGTGCAAGAATGTGTCGCATATTTAAGTATTTATGAGTACTCTACATAAAGCAGAAGACACAAAGACCTATTAAATCTTTTATATTATTATATTAATCTATTATATTAAAATTAAATTCTTAAATTATGTTAATCTCATTCTACATTTATTATTAACAACTTAAATTAAAATATACTTATATAAAACAAATAACGAAATTAATAAATTTTTTTTATAAGTTTTTATTTAAGATTTTTTTAGTAAAAACCTTGGGTTTCCTGCCAAAAAACGGAACTAACGGGGCCGGCTCGTGAGTGAAAAGCGGAACCGGTTTGAAGTCGAGCTGAGTAAATTTTTGAGTAAAATTTTTCAAAAACCGGAGTAAATCTACACCGCCCTACATCCAAAATTTGAGAGTGCATTTGAAACTTATAGTATGCATGTTTTATTACTGAACTAGATTCACAATATCTTACATTCGTAGTTATGACACAATTTTAATTTGCTCACGCCGTTTTACTTGGACTTACTAATTTTCATTAGTACAACGCCTTCGTTTTTTAGTCGTAAAGAAGTTCCATTCGTAGGACCCAGATCCAAAAAAATAAAGTTTTTGAGCATTTTTTTTGTAATTTTTCACCACTTTGGTATTGTAAGAAAACTTTTTTAGAATCAATAGCAGTGTTTTTTTTGCTGTTTTAAGCTACTTGAAACAGGGACCGAAAATATACGTTGAAATCGTTACTGTTTGATTTTTATAAATAGTCGTTATTTCGGATTTTTATTTGTTTCGATCATTTTTAACCGTTATGTTAAATTAAATCTGAAAAGAACGAGTTTAGTATGATCCTGAAAATAAAAATAAAAAATTTGCGAAAAAATTTAAAAATCATAAAATAACGGGTAAACTTTGATAGAAAAATAGAAATCCAATTTTGACGGTTAAATAATGATTTTTTTTTTATAGTGATCATTGCCGTTATGGATCCCGATTGTAAGTCACTTTTGGTTTTTGTTTGCAAGGAAATAGATCGTTTTAATCGTAAAGCGCAAAAGAAAGTAGACCTAAAGTCGTTCTCCGTTCTTCCAATATCACGATAAAGATAAAAATCCTTGTTATATCTCCGAATTAGAGGTACGTAATACCACTCCGAAGGGCCTGGGCTCGATCCATGGTCCGAGCAAAATCTATATAAAAAACAAGTAAGAGCAGCGCTGTCTTCGGCTATGCCGAAGGCTTCATACCTTTCATGAACATCTGCAAATTTTACTTTGACAGATTACTGCTTTTGAATACATCTGCATACGTCGATAGAGGAGTTACATACTTATATAAAAAATCGCATCTAAACAATCAGAGGTATGGAAGATATACTTTATATGGCACCAATCTAAGTGATTTTCACTGCTATGTGATCGGTATGTAAACCGGTAACACAATTTATTGGGTTTAGTTTCCTACATAAAGGAGATATATGGCAAAAACTGGTATCTGAACAATCAGTGCTATAGGAGATAAAGCTTATACAGCATAGATTTTGATGATTTTCTCAGTAGACTTTGTATTATTATTTATAAAATATCTTACGAAATTTATCGGTTTTAGCTGTTCAAATAAAGGAGTTTTACAGTAAAATCCCATATCTGAACAATCAGATGTATGGAAGATATATGTTGTAGTCATCCGATCCTTGTTATTTTCACTGTAAGTATTCTGTTAATAATGAGAGAAAATGGTGCGAAGTTTCATGTTCCTAGCTGCATAAATGGAGGAGTTATGATAAAAGACCTCATATCTGAACAATCAGTTGTATGGGGGCTGCAGGTTATAGTGACCCGATCTTTGTTATTTTCACTGTAAGTCTTCTGTTGATAATGAGTGAAAACAGCGCGAAATTTCATGTTCCTAGCTATATAAATGGAGGAGTTATAACGAAAAATTTTATATCTGAACAATCAGTTGTATGGGAGCTATAGGTTATAGTGACCCGATCTTTGTAATTTTCACTGTAAGTATTCTGTTGATAATGGGTGCAAGTACTGCAAAATTTCATGTTCGTAGCTGCATAAATGGAGAAGTTATAACGAAAAATCTCATATCTGAACAATCAGTTGTATGGGAGCTATATGTTATAGTGGTCCGATTCTTCCGGTTCCGACAAATGATTAATACATTATAAAAATACACCCACCTACCAAATTTGATCCGGATATCTCGAAAACTGAGAGACTAGATTGCAGACAGACAGACAGACAGACGGACAGACGGACAGACGGACAGACGGACAGACGGACATGGCTAAATCAACTCAGCTCGACGTTCTGATCATATAAGTATACATTTTCATGGGTCTATCTCTTTTTGTTCTGGTACTTACAAACATCGGACCAAAGTTATAATACCATTTCATGCTCATGAAAGGTATAAAAAGGATTCTCTAGCAGCGGTCGCCCCTCGGCAGGCAATGGCAAACTTCCGAGTGTATTTCTTTGCGATGAAAAAGCTTCTCATAAAATTCATTTGCCGTTCGCAGGCGGCGTAAAACCGCAACAACATCAAGATGCACTACAAAAATCGAAGTAAGCAGCTCGGTCAAGCACTTAGCAAAAGTGTAAGCCCTTAAATGTTGTCAGTAAAATCGTTTTATTCAAAATGTTCGGCTTTACTACATTCATTTTGCGTATTTTCCTCATTCTCCTTGATACTTTAACAGGTTTTTTGTTTTTTCCTTGAAAAAAAAATCATGTAAATTAAATATGCAATTAAACTCCCATGAATTCTACTCAACAAATAGACTTGCTAATTGATTGTTCAAAATGTTCGTCAACAAAATGCCAAATGTTTCGGTACTGACATTATAAACTTCATCATAGGACGCAATTCATAAGTTTGTGTATACATGTAATTATTGTCAATTAAGCTGTTTTTCAATAAATCATTTTCAACATGCACATTTGGCACATTTTTTATGTCTTTAATTAGTTTTATGATCCAGAAATTGTTCATATCGCTCATTTAAACAAACTCGAGAAAACTGCTTTAAAGTCTTGAATTTACATACATATCGACCCCTAATTGCGATTTTATCGTAAGCAACAAATTATCGAAAACAATTTTGTTTGTTGTAAATAGGTTACAAATACTACAAATACTATTTACAACGTCCCACAAAATCACAGACTTTGAATATTTAGCGTTACGGAAAAAAGCAAAATGAATTTTATCGTTAGCTTTGTTTACACTTTTCCGTTCCTACAATTTTATCGTAAGCGACACTGTGTGTACAGAACTTTATTGTAAATAGCAGTTTGAACTGTAGTTTTAACCAAAGTTCCATCGGAACTTGCCACAACTGAATGCTTCAAAATCAGCCTCTTTCCCTCATCAAAATTTGGAGTGCAGTCTGCCATTATGTAATTGCAGCTGCAACCACTAAGTGCAGCGTGGCTCGCCTAGCGGGATCTTTTTTGAAACTCTTGCTTTGCCACGGTGTTATAAGATTTAAAAGCATATCAGAAAGATGAAAAACAGATGCCTAACGGTGCTCATATTCCCATTGTATGTATGAACTGGTATAGAAAAAATTGCATTTGAATTCGAAATTGCCATATTAACACCAGCTTATGCGGTCATGTGAATTAAAATTTTCGAAATTTCTCATTTTGCCGTTTATCTCCTTCATAATTGCTATAAGATTTCGATTTTATCCTTTTACTTATCATAACCTTTGCCCTTCGGCCTTCTTTTTATAAAATTGCAGTCGTTGATTTTTAGCGCTAGATTGAAAGTTTTCATTTAGAAATTTTTTTCTCCAAAAGCAAGGCTTAAAACACACGACGAGTGGAGAAATATAACATCTGTTTTCGAAATTTTGGCACTGAACCTATTCTGGCCAATGATTAAATTTTTCTTTTTCTCATTCTTTAAAAAAAAACGTAAAAGATATTAAATAGTACCGTGAATGTGATTTGTTGTTGCTAGCGATACATCAAATACGCATGCAACAACAACCACACGCTCGAGCAGTTACACTTACGCAGGATAATGCGAATACACAGAAGTGCGAATTCGCCTAATGTAAAACGACCACATTCACGGTACTATTTGGTATCATTTACGTTTTTTTAGATATCAGGGTATGCAAAAAAATAAATTGTCCTATTAGAAAGCTTGCTGTCCATTTTTGGGTACTTTTATTGGAAGTCTCCTAAAGAGAACAAGAGTTTCGAAAAATATTTATTTTCAAGAATTCTATACCATTTCTACAAAAGTTGTTTTTTCCCCATATAAAAATACATGGAAAACTTTGAGCGCTTTGAGCGACCTCTAAATATTTTTTAATTTCAAAATAAAAAAATAGGAGTATACTTTTTCGATATAGAACAATCCTAGGGAGTGAGAGCATTACAATTCCGACTTTGCTGTTTTTGTACCACCCTAATGTACATAGTAAAAATGAACACATACATACATATCAGGGGGTATTCTCGAAGTCTTTCACGTAGCATGGATTGTATGAAATGCAAAAATACTATCCCAAATTTGCAAGAGTACGATTTTTTGTCAATTACGCAGTTTTGCAGAACGCCGATACGCGGTTTCGTACTTAAACGACGATATGTACATGTCGCACGTTTAATAATATAAAGGGATAATTAAAAATTCAAGTTTTTGGAGACTTTATCATACAATTAATAAGCTTGATTAGGAGAATATGTTCAGTCTCACAAATCGTGTGACCCAAAAATAGTGAGGAAATGTCTCTCCCCAGCTGACTTTGATTGCGTTTTCCTCCAAAATTGAAACTTTGAAATAAATTCCGTATATTACACTGTAAGTAAAATCTCAAGTTTCGAAATGACGCAAAAAAAAGCAGCCGTAGTATATTATAGATCTGTATACCGCTTTCCAATTCCGATCATTTTGCCAAAATATTTTAATTTCAATGAAAAAAATATTTACATTTTAACAAGGACAAAATTTATATAATAAAAAAAAAAAAACTTTTTTTTAAATGTGTTCTTTTGCCAAAAATTCCAGCGGCTAGCGATGAAAATCTATAGATAATAAACAAGTTTTAATAGTCAAACGAAAATGTGCAATAACTTTTTTTATAAAATGGCAGCAGGAAATAATGTTACTCATATGTACACCATATCGTACATGGCGTATGAGTAACATTTTCCAGGTTAAAGCTTAGTATCCAGCTCTTAAGAAAACGGTCAAGAAAAAATTGCCATTATTTCGCGTGTGTGTCCAAGGAATTTTGACATTTTTTATACCTCGCAGCCTGTTGCCTCACTCATTCCTCAAGAAATAATGGAACGGGCATATATTTCTGTTGCAAACCTGGGTTGCCTTGTGCTCTTTTTTCACAAAAAACTTTAGAAAACCGTAGTAGAAAGCGTACTAAATTTCTGAAGAACTGCGTACTGCCTTAAGGAAATTTGACTCAAGAAAATTTCTTAGCCATTTCTTGTACGTCATTTTATATGGAGTTTTTGCTTTTCTTAAGAGCTGGATACTAAGCTTCATTCGCAATGCAAACTTAAAATGAAAATGAATGAGAACATGTCCTAATTTAGAAAAATGGTATACAGATCCGTAATCTACGACCCAAAATTCTCGGCGTTTTTTGTGTAATTTTAGCGTCCCTACAGTGTAGTCAATAAATAGGTATACATTTTGAACTTAAAAATGTGTAGAAATCGTAATATATGTTTTAAGCATTGAATTTGCTACTGTGGGGTATAGAAATGCATATTAGGGTGGTCCAAAGAAAAGTAAAGTCGGATTTTTAATGTCCTCACCCCCTAGGATTATACCACTGTTGTTTTTTTTTTTTTTTTAAAAGNAAGTTTTCCATGCATTTTATAGTATATGGAAAACAAATGCGTGCATTTCGATATAGTTTGGTCTTGCGCAAGAAAGACGGGCACGTTTCAATCGTTCCACTTTTATTTCTCATGCTCGAATTTCGCCTGCCCGCGGGAGTCGGGCGCGCACGCTGGCAAATAAAAATTCATTCCGACCAAACTATATCGAAATGCACGCATTCTTTTCATAGATAAATGCAGAAATGTTTATTACAAAAGTTGTTGTTAAAAATTTTCATCCAAGAGGCGCAGAAATTGCTTAAAAGTAAAATTTTTCATAAAAAATGATTTAAAAGCAAAAAAAAAAAAAATATTTTTGTAACGCAAATAATTTCATTGTATAGTTTAATGTTTCTTAAATCTGCACCCAACAAATTTTTTTATTCGGACACTTACTTTCAAAGCAAAATAAAAATTTCCAAAACACTGCAAAAATTTTCAATTGTGACTAAAAAAAAACTATTTGGAATTTTGCAACAAAAATTACACATTGTACTGTCCGACTACAAAACTCGGCACTGCCTGAATATTATTGAAAAATATTAATGTTGGTAAATTCGGTGTCCACTTGAGGAAGCCTTACCCTATACCTCAACACATTTCTTCTTCAGACCAAATTAAAAAGAAAAATATTACGAATTTCCAATTCACCCAAATAATTAACTCGCAAATCAAAACTAAACGATTTTATTAAATTGTAAAGTTCATTGGGGTTAAAAGCGGAAATAAAAGGTGAGCTCAACTTTTTATTTAAGAATTGTATTTAATAAGTTTATTAAGAAAAAATTAAGAGTCAAAATTGTATGCATGCACGTATATTATAAATATTTATGTAGGTGTGTCAAACATTCCTTGATGAATATCTCCAAATAATCTCTTAATTTTTAATATTAAACATTTAATTGAGTTAATTGTGTTAATTGAATAACACTTGGGCATTTGGTTAACTGCTTGCAATATCTGAACACATACATATGTAATACATGCATACATGCCCTGCCGGAAATGGAACGACTTAAAAAGCAATTTAAAAAGTACTTTTTTATGAACTACAAGTGGTTGGATTTCTTTCCTTTTTCATATAAGCACGGATAATGGCTCCGTGCGCAGTAGTGCATGTAAGTGGTAAGTAAAAGCTTTTGACTGCCATTCACCTGGGAGTGGCCAGAAGTTATTCTTATGCGTAAAGCTTCACGTGCACTGGGTTTGGGACCTGCCACGTAAAGACCCCGCCCAATAAAAAAGAACAAAAGCCTACGATGAGACCCCCTCCTTTGATACGGCAAACGTATGAAGGACTATGATTTAAGGATATGAGGCGGGTTGATGTCCTCGAGAAGACAAAGGCTGACATCACCGCCATCACCGCTTGCTATGGACAGGGCAAGGCAAGGTAATCGTGAAGCCTTCTGACGTCTACTACAGTTGCCACGTAAAGGATCGCAAATTCGGTGTTGGATTCGTGGTAGGAGAGAGACCCTGGTGGACGAACTTCTAGTCACTAGGGATGGAAAAATCGATTTCGATTGCACTCAAGAATTGAAGATTTTGTCGAAATAATAGATTTTACCGAACCTATTCTAAATTTTCGGAATCGATCGAGAATCGATTCTGAGAAATCAATTCTCTTATTTTTAATACATCTTTAGATACGCGTCAGTTGTTAGAATTGTGAAATTGTGAAATTCCAGGCATGACTACCATAAACCTTCTGCCTCGTGCAGTGTTTGGAATTTACCCCTTCCTATAATGTTTTGGGTCACTTTGACCCAATGATAGAAATTAACCAATTTTAATAAACAAAAGATTGAATTCAGTTAATATTTTATTTATCATAGGCAAATACTTTAATGCAGTGTTTGGAGTTTACCCCTTCCTATAATGTTTTTGGGTCATTTTGACCCAATAATAAAATTAGTCAATTTTAAGAAAAAAAACCATATTTCAATATGAATTCAGTTAATATTTTATTTATCACATGCAGACACTTTATCGGCAAGTGCTGTACTCTTACCGGTTCAAAGATGCCCTTAAATACTAAGTAATAATTTGGGTCAAAATTACCCAGAAACACTATGGGTGTATGGAAAAACTATGTTGCCTTCTAGAAAATAAAACAAAATAAAAAACCTTTTTTTTTGCAAAACCATAGCTGATTACGCTTTTAACGAATAGACAACGCCGCAGCTTATTTAAAAATTGAAATTGGGTCATTTTGACCCAAACATTGCAGAAGGGTTAAGTAAGAATAATTGGCGCATATTCATAAAGATGGTAGAAATGAATTTATGAAAAGAACCAATTTTAAGGATGGAATTCAAATTTATTTACTTTCCATATCAAAAAGTACCGTGAATATATGTCAATCACACATTTTATAGCAAATAAAGCAATTTTTCCACAAATTTATTGTTAAAATTTATTATTAAAACTCTTTTTAGAATAATATTAATTGATTAGCATTATTAGCTATGATTGGTGACCGTTTTTATAGATTTTTCAAGAGAAAGAAAGATTGAAATAAAGAATCGATTAGAATCGAATAATTCGAATCTCGCCGTCGATTATCCGATTCCAAGAATCGTAAAGATTAAATAAGAATTTCCATCCCTACTAGCCACATTTCCCGCTCATTAAGTACCGCCGCCGAGGAAAAAATCGGATTTAAGCGAGCTCGAAAGAAGACTGGTAAAATGAGGAGTGTCAGGGAGCTGCAGAGGAAAAAGATGCCGCCTACAGGGTCACACTGCGATTGGGCGCAACGCGAGCCATGTGAGACCGTTACAGGGAGTTGATGAGGGAAGCGAGACGTATATGCCGCAATAAGAAGAAAGAGTTCGAAATAAGTGAGTGCGAAGAGCTTGAAATGCTAGCCGACAGGAAAAACGCCTGAAATTTTTATCAGAGTTAGGCGATTTACGGTAGGTTTCAAGACCAGTACGAACTCCTGTAAGAACAACCATGTCGACCCAGAGACCGATGTCCAGAACGTACTTAAATTATGAAGGGAACACTTTTTTGATCGGCAGCATCACTGAAACTAGTGGAGAAGACGAACTCCAACCCCCAGTCGATGACGATGGTGTCGACATCCTACCGGCTGACTATGACGAGGTACGAAAAGCGATTACGCGGCTGAAAAACAACATAGCTGCTGGAGCTGACGGCCTGCCAGCTGAGCTATTCAAGTACGGCGGCGAGGAGTTGATAAGGTGCATGCATCAACTCTAATGCAAAATATGGTCAGATTAACGCATGCCCGACGACTGGAATTTAAGTGTGCTCTGCCCAATCCACAAGAAAGGCGATCCCGCCATTCGCCCCAACTATCGCGGAACCAGTCTTCTAAGCATAGATTACAACTTCTTATCGAGTGTGTTATCGAACTGATTGTACCTTATTAGTGTGGCTTTACACCTGGCAAATCCACAGTACATCAGGTATTCACAATAAGCCAAAGCTGGAATAAGCCGCAAGAAAAGGATTTAACTCATCATCTATTTGTCGACTTCAAACACACTTTCGACAGGATGAAAAGAAGTTGTCTTTATGCAACGATGTCTCTCCGAGCCGCTTGCCACGGGGTTTCAGACAGGGCGACACCCTTTCTTGTGATTTCTCTAATCTAATGAGCTTTACAACGAGCAATAATAAAAACGATGGTGTTAGTAGGTCTGCCAACTAACCACAAAAAGGGCTTAATTGGAGTCAGGTAATTAAGAACCAAAATTTGATTCTTGTCTATTTACCTTTTTATTTGACTATTTATTGTATTAATTGATTTTTGAGCTCGAGTCCGCACATTGGTCCGACTAAGTATATGGAGGCAGATGCAAAAGTTATGGTGACAGTGGATAAAATGAATCTGTTGAGCTTACAGGGCAAAGTAAAAGTCATAATACAAAATATCACAGAGGGTGGAAGGCAGAAAACAAAAAACATTTAATGAATGGGCCCATATTTTTTGCGAGTTGTAGACTTCATAGTGAACCATTCTTGCCCATATTTTATATTTAGAGTTGTATAATAACTCTTTCTACAAATTTCATCGAAATCGGAAAAAAATTTAATGTTTCCGCTCACAAGGGTGGATGGCGTGTTAATAAGCCCATCTTTATGATATTTCATAATTCTTTATTCCCAAGAAAAATTAGATCACATATCAAGTTTCAGTGAATTCTTAATTTTGTTTAAAATTTTATTAACCTTCAAAGCTATTGAAAAATTTCGAGTGGCGACATATGTAGTTATACAACAAAAAAAAAAAGATCTTTTTAGGTTTAAAATATTGATGAAAATTTGTTGAATTATTTCAAGTTTTGTATAAAGTTTGAAAATCGGATTTTAATGGATTTTGTCATAAAAGCACTTCATCTAAACGCGTTAATGTCTGGTAACCACGTAAACCTCGTGAACTTACTTAATTTTGTATGGAGAGAGAGAGTTTATTTAGGAGGTTTATGCGGTTACGAGGCATTTAAGTGTTTAGATGAATACCCATATAGAATATGCTAATTTTTTTTTTTATAAAAAGTGAATGAATATTACACCGTGCGACATTGAATTTTACGCAAACGAAAATCAATGTACCTACTCGCAAAAATTGGGGCCAAATATAGTAGATATAACTGCATTTTTGGTTTTTCTCTCTGATTTCAGGATTTTTCAAGTCTTTGAAACTTTAAACATATGAACAATGTTAAATAAAAGAGAATTGAAAAAGGCTCAATGTTTTTGTGCATAAGGACGAAAGTGTATTTTCAACACCTGTCCTTTTAAAATTTTATTCTTGAATATTCTTGAAAATTTCAAACATTTGTTTTTGAAAAAATTTACACGACCACATATTCGAATTTTGTCATTTTGATTTTACGAAGTTAAAAAAAAACAAAAATAATTAAAAGGTAATTTTTTAATCCCTATTCGTCCTTGTGAACCAAAAAAATTATTATATTATTATTATTTTTTATTTAAAAAATTGTGTTTCATTTGGTACCCCTATTGTTATTCTACAATGATTTTTTTTAAATTTATCATATCTTTGAAATCATAAAGTCCTTAAAAAAAACCTGCAGTTTTGCTACATTAGGCGCCTAGTGTCGTGAGTATGTATATTGACTTTTTCGTGTGTTTTGAAATTTTTCGGGTTTTGTCGCACGGTGTTTTATAAACAATAGAAAAACTGAGGTTCAAAAGGGGGGAGGGGGCTATTCAACTGGTCTGCACTGTAGTAGTATAATGTGTAGCTCCCAAACAACTGATTTAAAATGCTAAAGCGAATTTTCCGATATTCATGAAAGGTATGAAGTCGTGGGCATAGCCGAAGATAGCACTGTATTTACGTATTATTAATTGCATTTGTCACTGCATACATATGTATATCGTCACCAGAAATGCAAAAAGACGTAACAACATCGTAAATGAAATGAAAAAAGTCGTGACTATTTTTTTTTTTTTTAAATACAATTATGTGGGGAGTTGTAATCGATGAAATCAATATAAATCCAAAAGTGAATTTAGATTTTTTTATTAGTTATGACTTTTTGCGATTCAACGATGATGTTTGTTACGTTTTTTTTTGCATTTCAGGTGACGAAANCGACATTTTGCAATTCAACGATGATGTTTGTTACGTTTTTTTTTGCATTTCAGGTGACGAAATGTACATAACATGTATTATACCTTTTGCCAAAATAAGTATTTATTATATGTATATAAGATAAAAAATAACGTAATTTATATGCTTGTCTCTTACGTATTAAATATGCATATGTACTTACGTATATTTCCACATAATCTATTTCTTACCGGTGATGCTCCACACCATGCACGCGTACAGAGCTATTTCAACTTTCTAAAGGTTTTTTTGTTTGAGATATCCAGGATAACATCTCTTGCTATCCAAAACCAATGTTCCCGTTTTGATACATATGCATCCAATTGGATACATTTTCGCCTTAAATTTTGAGGGATACTTCGTTTTTTTCCTCAGTGTAAATTTGGATACCTTTTCCAATAAGTATCGTAAGTTGAAGAAATTTTTTTTTTATTTATGCACAAGCTATCACAACATTTCCAACAGTTGGCTGCTCATCTCCTCCAAGCAAGATATTTTCCTTTGTTGTTGTCACTTTGAAAAATTAATTTTTTAGCTTCATAAACGTGCATATAATAATACCAAGGAGTTTGCAAATTTTAAGTTTTCCGACCTGTAGTAGCTAACTGTAATGCGAAAAAATCAACTATTACATCCTGAGCAACCCTTCTCTTAGCATTCAAAGGAAATTGACAACCANCGAAGAATTTTTTTTTTTTATTTATGCACAAGCTATTACAACATTTCCAACAGTTGGCTGCTCATCCTCCAAGCAAGATATTTTTTTTCTTTGTTGTTGTGACTTTGAAAAATTAATTTTTTAGCTACATAGAAAAAAAAAAAAAAAAAGTTGTCCAACCTGTAGTAAACTATAATGCGAAAAAATCAACTATTACATCCCGAGCAACCCTTCTCTTAGCATTTAAAGGAAATTGACAACCACGCCGATGACTAATTTTCAACAATAACTTGACTGTAGTAAAAATAACTAATAACTTGTAAATTTTCAGTTATATCTCGTTAAGCGCGAATTCAAACAAGATGGCGGAATTTACAGACAAATACAAGTTTGTGAGAAATTATTTAATTTCATAGATAGCTCCNTGAATAACTTGACTTTACTAAAAATAACTTATAACTTGTAAATTTTCAGTTATATCTCGTTAAGCGCGAATTCAAACAAGATGGCGGAATTTACAGACAAATACAAGTTTGTGAGAAATTATTTAATTTCATAGATAGCTCCCAATCCACCAGTTTGATTGAAAAAAATTGTAACCATAACAGCAGGAAATAACAATTTACTGAACTAAATGTAACAGGTCAAAATTAGTTTCAATTAGTATTACTTTGATATACTAGGAAACATTTTTTGCATGTATTATTTGTGGGAATCTAATCGCAGTAATAAACATCGAACATGCGGAAACTTTGGCTCGTCGTTGTAGTCAGTATTTTTCCCATTCTTAGAAACAGATCTGGGAAACAAAGTCCTCTAGTTATAGTCAAAATCAAGTCGACACTAAATTTAGTTGCAGCTTTTTTCACAGGTATCCCATTGAAAATTATGTCAAAAAGCTGCAATTAACTTTAAGAGTCGACTTAATTTTGACTAACTATCTAAGGATGGGAAAATACTGACTACGTGTTAATAAGTTTGTTAAGGGGCCGAGTTTCTCTTCCATAGATGTACTGTGTAAAAATGTCCGCTCTTTTCGGTGGATACATTTGGATACAGTTTTTGAAATAAAAAAATATTTAGCGGTCGCTCAAAGCGCTCATAGTTTTCCATGTATTTCTATAAGGGAAAAATAAAACTTTTCGTAGAAATGGTATAGAATTCTTGAAAATCAACTCTGGTTCTCTTCAGAAGACTTTCAATAATAATACCCAATTGTTTATTTAACAATTCTTTAATACAAACGATATTTTATTGGTCGCCCCATTACATTTTTCGGGGTTTTTGTGGGTTTTTTGGCGGACCTATGAACTTTAGTTGCGATGAAAAAATGCTTAAATAAACAATGGGGTATTATTGTTGGGAGTCTCCTATAGATAAACAGAGTTTTCTGATAGAAAAATACTAATTTTTAAATATTCTATACCATTTCTAATAAAAGTTGTTTTTTCCCCATATAAAACACATGGAAAACTTTGGGCGCTTTGAGTGACCGCTAAGTATTTTTTATTTAAAAATAAAAAAATAAGGGTATACTTTTTTTCGGCATAGAACAATCCTAGGAGTGAGAGCATACAAATTTCGACTTTACACAGCATTTTTT
>NW_016159156.1:72878-95356 GCF_001687245.7 Rhagoletis zephyria
GACCACGCTAATGTGTTTACTATATGAATACATTCTTCCGCTTTATTTACATACATACATGCCAGTTAATTATGCACAACGGATAGAAAATTAAGCATATTCTCGAAATACTTTCACTTCCACCGGTAAATTAACTTGGCCGAATAGACATAATTATTTTACATGAAAGTTACTATGAATCATTTAATTAATTAATTAATTTTTTTGATTTTCAGGCGTCATATAGTTCAATTGTATATCAAGTGACTGGCTATACAATTTGAAGTTAAATGGAGTAGATATTTACATACATATGTGATTAGTTCTTTCTGAAATAGCCTTTCTTATGCAGACGGTCCTTTGGAGAATTTCAAAATACACAATAAATTCAACGCTTTGATTTTGTTATATACATATGTATGTATATTTTCCACTAATGCTACGAACACTACAACTGAAGCAATCAGTGTCAAAATTTTGAATAAAAACCGAATCAAAAAATGCCTTATAATCAAAAATCGAAGGTCTTCTAAATACGGACAACCGCCTATGCACGTTTACACATATAAAAACTGGGAGATAGAAATAATAAATATAACTTGAAAAGCGTAACTAAGCGCAAGTGCAGCGTTGCGTATTTGCGCGATTGTATGTTGATATACACACATGCATATAGTAGCAGCGATGTACCTACTACTATGCATTATTTCTGTATGTAGGAATGAAATTATGCATATTCTTTTCATAATTTTTTTATTTAGTGGCGCAATTACAGACGCCTTGGCCGAACATTAAATTATATATTCTCTACGATTTTCATATATTTGAGTGTTTTTTTTTTTTGTTACTTTTATTATTTTGCATTTGCAACTTTTTTGCTTTCTTATACGTATGCAGCAGTAAAATGTACGTAAAGTGTGTGAAAGTCTGCTGGGTGTCAACATATATGCGGCGTTAACAAGCCAGTCCTGCCAAGTGTGTAACATCACGTTTAAAACTGTAAAAAAAGAATTTTATATTTATTTAAAAAAATATAGTTCTTGGGTTAGTATACATGAATTACAACTTTACAATCATTAAATTAAAATAATTGGAACGTTCATCAAAAGCACACGAGACACACATAAATGCATTAAATGAATGACAATCAATTGCATGAAATGACAATTGCTCAACAAACAATTAGGAAATAGGGTTTTTACTGACTCATATAATTTTTAAAGGCTTTTTAACAGCTAAGAAAGGTGTTTGAGGATGTAATAGATATTTTAGATTTTAACAAAGGTTAATAATAATTAATTTCTTAATGAGTAGACGTACATATATATGCACAAGTTTTGTGATTGGAAAAAATAATGGAAACAATAGAGATCTTCACACCAATTTCGTTAGCAGGCAGTTCGGCAAAAAAGAATGGCTGTGAACGACCATTTTAGTTTATTTCTGTTTGTCTGCAAAAATGATGTTTCTCAACAGGTGATCTATAGCAATTTAGTTTTTATCTTAACTTTTTCAGAAATAAGTGGTCTGAAGAAATACATATACTGACTAAACCAACTTTGTGGCAGACTTGATGTGGTTCCTCAAAACTTTTTCTGTATATTTCTGATTCTAAACTTAAAAATCAAAACTTGATTTGGTCTTATGTACGTATCTGTGTTCATATGGAATAGTAGCTTATGTCAAAAGGCTAGCTTTAGTTTACGCGGAACGTAAAAGGTATGCGGCCATAGAAAAAATTAGAGTCTATTGAATATTTTGAAAGTCACAGAATAGTAGCAAGAATAGTCCTTTTAGAGGAATATAGATCGTAAAAGGTGTTTAAAAACTTATTTTAGGGACATGGTCTAACAACTGCTGCATAAACCCAGCCTATAACTCTCTTCTTCAAGTATATAGCCGTATACTATTATCGTAACGCTGAGGTATATATCTTTTCTACCCAGCTCAAATTCTTATTCAAATTTAACCCTTTAATTATGAGACTTAGGTAGGTTCCGTTGAGTTCCGGGGTAGTTACCGATATTATACCTTCTTGTATATCAAAGTTTCCCTTTGTCTGAATTCGCGGCGTCTGTGAGGATTGATCTCTGTACGTGATAGCGACCTTATCAGCTTTATCGTCAACCACCAGGTCTTCAGTAAGCGGTAAATTCTACTGAAGTGACGAGCATACCGTCACCTGAAATGCAAAAGGACGTACCAAACATCGTCATTGAAATGCAAAAAGACGTAACTTATAAAAAACTCAAAATTAGCTTTCTGATTGCTATGATGGATTTCATCGAATTATAACTTCAGTGACGATGTTGTTACTATATTTTGCATTTCAGGTGACGATATACTACATTGAAACGTGGTTTTAATTCAAATCTACTTTTATCACTCTGACTACGGGTCTAAAGCCCCAAGAAGGCTACACGACGCTTGTTCCAGTATGTGAACTTCTCTGAAAGTGCGTGCTCTGAAAAGTTATATTGTTTAATATGTCATTGTCGTCCAAGACCATCTTGCTTCTGTAGGAAGTAAATCGGGGTAAGAAGGAAGTTTTCGAAAATACCGTTAACAGCACCACAAAAATAATACGCGGACAATTGTTTGCCTCTCTTAATATTTTTGCCATGCAGACTCGCAATTCAATCTCTTGACCTTTTTGAACTGCATGAAGCAAGATTTCGGCAACGAGTCAGCCCCTGACCCGACCAGGAGAAGGTTATCAATTCGTCAGATTTTTTTTTTTTGGATGTTAACGCATAACTTTGGACCATGTCAACCGATTTCGAAAATTCTTTTTGCATCGGAAAGGTAGTGTCCCATACTAATCTGGTTTAGATTCGATCATTGGATCATGAAAAATTAACGGTACTTCTAAATTTTTATACGAAAATTGAAGTCGATTTTGTTTTTTCCTTAAAAATTACTTGTTCATAAAACAAGATCGGAACAAAAGTGCAGTTTTTGTCAATAAATCGACTCTAGCTCCCATTCAATTTTAGTATAGTAAAGTGCAAGTTTAAAGTAAAGTATGCTCGAAAACTTTTTTATATGGAAGAAAATGCAAGACCCGGAAAATAATGCCAAAAATCAACGGTATTTTGATGAAAATTGAATGGGTTACAAAACGGCGTACCCGATTTTTTTTAAGTATTACTATCAACTTATACACTCCAGCCAAATCTGGCACTATGAGGTTCATGTAACTAGATGTTTCATGTTGTTAGACCCGTCTGCTATTCATTTGGAGATTTTTGGCGATCAAAATTAGCGACTGTGGTTTTCATATTCCCATGAAGACTATAAATACGATTTTAAGTAATATATCTACTCCAGCGTAATCTGACGGGCAGATTTTTTTTTCATACAAACCTTGTCTTATTAATAACTAATATAATACAAAAATGTGCCAAATCAGTTCAGCCGCCCTCAAGCATTGTGACAAACTGACCTCTCGAATTAAATAAAATGACTTCAATTTTTGAAAATTAAATATAAAAATAAGAGCCAATGCAAACTATAACAACATATAGATAGCAACTAAATTATAATACTTAATTAATTTTTGTTTTAATTATTTGGCGGGAGTGATAATAATTTAGACTTCGGTGTTTACGTGAGGTGCTTATTGTGACGCCTAGGTTTCGAAGAGTTAAGCATCAACACTTAATCAACGACATAAAAGTGTTTTCATTTTACGATTTCCGTTTTTCATATTATATCCTATTGTTATTACCAATTGTTTTATGATGATTTGGTTCATCATCGTTGATTATATTGCTGCGATTGCGAATATTTTGGCCCGTAATCAGTGCCTTTACGCATAGAACTCGCGGAGTTGGTGGATGCAGATGTGGATGTGAAGGAATCCGAGTTATGAACTCTATTCTTACAGTCCTTATAACTTTTATGATTAACACTCTTAGTATCGTCATAGTCGTCATCGTCATCGTTTGACTCTCCGAAGAGTTGGTTCATATTATTCGATAGCAGTTGCATCTGTAAAATTATTTTCAAATCTATTCAAGCCAATGCCTTAAAATTTTGATAAAACACGCTTGTTAAAGCGTTTAGGAAACCCATTACCACACTGATTAGTTTTTTTTTTCATATTATATTTTATCTCAGAATATATACATATATGTATTATTAATCCTGCGCCATTTCTGATTATCTGGCAACTATTTTATGTGTGTATTTGTATGACTGTGTATTAAATAAAAATCTCAAAAAAAAAATCTGCTAAGCCCCATGTGAGCACAAAATTGGGATTAGTGATAGAATGCATGGAAACAATGTAGAGTAGTATTGAATGTAGGTATTAAGGCTCAGTTAGTTTTTGCTTGTGCTCAAATCAACGAAACCAACACTCTAATCTATTTTTGTTATGCAAGTGTGTCACGCCGACTTGTATGAAGGTATTAGTTGTTTTCTGTTTTTTTTTTTGTCGAAGTACAGCAGTATGTATTTTTGTTTTACAAGCATTCACATTACATATCTAGTGTAACTCGTAATCTTGTAATTTAAAAATTATATGATATGTTCTACCTCATAGTACAGTATTAGATGAATGTAAATGCCTACATTAATTGTGAATGAATATGTTGTGCAGAGTTTCGTATCACGAAAAGACCCCTTATTCGTAAACACAGACTGTCGCATTACTGAAAAAAATACAGTTTTATTCCTATACTATACTTGATAAAAATTCCCAATTTTCGCATCTACACACATAAGTCCTCCTAATTCGACATTTAATTGTTTTCGCGCATACTGGACATTTCCATCAATTATCGTTTAGTAATAAAGGGAACTGTTGCTTTACAGTAATGTGGTTACGAACATGGGGAAAATGTTAGTTACACTGGACACCATTTAACAATTTTTTAATCATACGTATGTATGCTTACCTTGTTGGGGTTTTGGCTCTTTGACGTCATATTTGTTGTTGGTGGCAAATGTGTTAGCAGCGGCCCACCCGCTCCGCCTTGTAATGTTGATGTCGAATGAAATGATCCACTTCCATTTGACTTAACAATTTCATTGCTACCCCGTTTTTTCTCCTTGTCCCGATCCTTGTCACGGTCACGATCTTTCTTTTTACCACTACTACTACTACCACTATTACTATGCGACGTAGATACCGACGCGTTATTTGGTGTCACAAAAGACGAGTAAAAGCCTGTTGTCGGCTGCGCCAGCGCATGCACTTGTTGTGAAGACGAATGTGTTGCAGAGTCGGTCGCATAGTTTTCCAATTTATCCTTACTAATTTTGATCTTCAACGCTGGAGCAGGGTGCATGATAGCACCGCCACCATCTGCATTATGGTTAATGTTGCCAGAACTACTGTTCACATCGCTTATTATACGATCTTTCGGTATTTTTATCTTTAAGGATTCCGCACTACCTTCAATTTTATCTTTGGATATTTTAATCTTTACATGCTCCGAGCTGTCTAATTCACCCCGATCCCGCTCCTTATGTTTGTCTTTATCCTTTTTATGCTTCTTTCGTTCTTCGCGATCTTTCGACTTATCCTTATCCTTCTCTTTATGTTTATGCTTGTCTTTTTTCTTTTTCTTTTCTGCCTTACTGCTTCCTGACTCATTAATTTCCATAGACGAAGGTTCAGTGCCACTACTTAAGCTTGTAGATTTTAAAGAAGTCTCAGCAATCGGAGCAGCCATTGTCGAAGCAGCTGTCGCAGATGGTTCAAAAAGTTCAGCTGGTGGTTGCAGACTAGGTGCTCCCAATTGCTCCGTTTTTAGGAGAGCATTGGAAGTGCAAAGGCTTTCTTTCAATAAACTCCTTACCAGATCAGGATTCGTTTCTATTCCATTTACGACATGTAGCTTATTAGTGTCACTTGTTTTTAGGTCATTATAAGAAGACAATGAAGTTTGAGTATCAAGTTTGCGTATTTTACTTTGCTCCTCATCCTGTTTGTAGGCACCTTCATTGGGACGTTTAACAGCAGCATTTATAGCTGTGAATTAAAAATCGTGAAAAATTTATTTACAATGAAATTACCATATCATGAAAAATACTAGATTCATATATACATACATACATACATCACTTTTGAGTGATATACATATATTTAATAATTCTTTTCAATAAAATAATAATTGACACAGCCTTAACCATAACCGCCTCCGGCAGAACTATCCTGGAAGCGCTGAACTTGTCAAAGGTTTTAACATAGTTTGCCATTCCATGCCATAATACATCATGCATCAAGCCAAAACATCAGACGCATTTATTTCTAAACTATAGTTGATTGAAATGTCCAATATGCGCAACCACGGTTAAATGCCTAATTGGAGCTTAGTTGCGTAAATAAGGCATTTCCATCNTTTGATTGAAATGTCCAATATGCGCGGTTAAATGCCTAATTGGAGCTTAGTTGCGTAAATAAGGCATTTCCATCAGTTATAGTTTAGAAGTAAAAGAGACTGATGTTTTGCCTTGATGCATTTCTGTACGCACCCAGCTCGAGGACGACTATTGATAAAACACAACGCAATGCCGACCAAGCAGTTCCTGGTCGGCTGCTAACAATGCGAGCACACGAAAGGCACTGTTGAAAGCAGAACCTCTTCCTAGACACATCAGTCGCTATGCAGGTAGGTAGGTAGAGAAGAGGAGACATTTAGAGAGAACTGATGTTCTACCGCGTATCACCGCACTGTGTGTCATTTCTTTTTCATCTGCGTGGATCCTTTTTTTGTTTATGGCTGTGAGCTGAAAGGAGCAGCAAAAGCCCTGAAAAGTGCTGGTTATCTAAGTAACATCCGCGCCCAATTAAAAGCAAAGGGACGGGCAAATAATACCCCACCTGGCAACGGAATCTAAGAAAGAGTTTTTTTTTTGGAACGATCTAAGAAAATGTTTTTTTTCGGGTTCGTATCTGGCCAAGGCATATCACTCCAGCATCAGTCTCCAAAAACTCTGTGGGAATGTGTATGCTGTTGACAACAACAACAATGGAATCTAAGAAGTATGGGTGGGATCACATCCAGTCAACTTCAAGGCCAAGAGGGCTGCAGGAAAACTCCTAAGCATCGATACTAGAGAACGAACAGAGGCATAACCAAAGCTAATTCAAAAGACCCAGGATTATCCTAATTTTGCCTGTGTATTTTTCAGCGGAATGGCTAAGTGCGGACGCCTTGACAACTCTCCACGAGGCGATTATGAACGTAGTTATTCCCACGACCAAGGCTTGTCAGTTCTACAGCACTCTCCAAAACTGTTGGGAAAGTTTTATGCTGTTATAACAACAGCGAGGCCAGCAGAGCTGCCTGACATTAATGAACCGATGCTATAACCTATGGTTATAGCCCAAATCATGCTATTGTTACCTCGGCAGTTAAAAAAAATAGCGTAGGCCCCGAATGATCTAGGCATTGAATTGTTTACCTCTTGTGTAGTCAGTATCAGCCCAATTCTGAATACTCCCGGGGAGTTCGTTCTCCAGAAATTTGTATCTCCCGAGAAAGAAATCCTCAAAGGGAAAACAGAGAAAACTCCCAGGGAGTATGGTTTTTAATTGAATTTATATTTCAGCTCCCGCCCGCGGATAGTTTTGAGCTGGGTAACCCTGATTTGAACCAACGGAATTAACGTAGCTTTGTGATATGTCTATAGTCATGTCATAGTATCTATAAAAAATATTGACATTTCTAATTACACTTACCAGTAAGATCACCCATAATGTTGGATTCCACTTTCTTTGGCATGTTTATCTTTAATGGCTGCTGTTGCTGCAACTGTTGGTGGAACTGGGATTGAGATGCGTTCGGTCGCACACCCATTATCATTGACCCAGTTAAATCCATACCCGCATGTGGTCCTCGATTCCGTTCCTTTTTAATGGATGAAACACTGACGTCCATGTTTTTCTCTCGCTCTCCGTCCTTATTTAATGGGAATTTGTAATTATATGCATCGCCCGCAGTGGGTGGTGGAACATTAGTATTAACATAATTATTATTTCCGCCAATTATTTGTTGCGGTTGTTGTGGCTGCAGTTTCTCACTCCAATCGGGACTAAACAAAGAAGTTTTCGATTGATTAGCATTCGTTGGCTGTTGTAATATCGCATGCACTGACGGCAGCTGAGTGGTATTGTTATCTTCGTTGCTTGAAGCCTCTGGCGGCCTTATGTTCAAATAACTGGCGACAGGATGAGTTTGTGTATGTGGAGCTGGTTGAGACTCGTGAGTGCCAGTGCTATATGCTGATTCAGGTGGAATTGATGGTTGTTTTCCATGTTGTTGAAGATGGACGGAAGCAGGTTTTGATAAATCGTGCTTGCTGCTATTGCTACTCTGGCGTGTATGCTGTGATTGATAACTACCCAATAATGGAACACTTCCAGAGCCATTATTAATTCCATAACCACGCTGACCATGCATTAAGTTACGGGGCAAATCTTGGCCCATATCCAACTTATTTTGTGCCTGTGGAGCGTTACTACCATACTGTGACATAGTTGGCATAGAAGAAGAAGGTGGGAATAGTTTATTACTGTTACTACTGGTACTGCTGCCGCTTTTGCCTGGTTCGGTCATTTTGACAGTAGTCTGCTCTTTCTGCAGAACTCGATTCGATTCTTGCTTTTGTGAGACTTTGTGTCCAGAATGAGGTTGCGATGGTGCGGTGTGGGGATACGAACTTATAAGATTACTCTTTTCACGAGATTTATGATAGTTAACATCCAGTTGGTGGCCTTGTAAAGTCTGTCGCGGTAGATTTTGACCAGGTATGCTACTTAATGATCGCCCGCTAGATGTCGAAAGGCTTGATCGTGATGAATTGCCCGCAATCAGAGGTTGCTGATGTCCCTGAGACGGTTGCGTATGATCACGTGGGCGGCTAACAACGCCAGAGAACGGTGGTTGCTTGTGACTACTTTTATGGTCTAAAAATTATAAATATATATTTCAGCTTAACGCATACTATTTGAGTCTTTATACAGCAGGTTTCAGCAATACAATAAAAAAAGTAAGGAATTTAACACAAGTTGCATTTCATTAAAATATGGGACCAGTGAAACTTATTAGAAGAGAAACTGGTATTTGCCACGAGCTACTAGAAGGAAAAACACGAGCTACATCAGTTCAAACTTCAGTTTCTACTGAAAAAATAATCTCCTTATACGAAAATTCGTGGAACGATTTCATGTTAATTTCTATAAATAAATGTTTGTTATCACAAATTACGCTCAAGGAAAAATTTCGAGTAAAGCGTGTGTTAGTTTTAGCCATTTTATAAGGAGAGTTTTACTCTGTCTTTACTAGTAAGTGTAACTCAAAGTGACTTCAGAGTAGCTTGTGGGATAAAACTAGTATGTATTTAAAGCAAACTTTTGGCGTTGCGCTATTCCAGTTTTATTTTAATGCGTTTTATTCAGAAGAACATGGGTCCACTACAAAAATTGTTGTTTCCAGTTTTCATTAAAGAAGAGTATTTATATTATGTATATTTCATGTTCCATTTGAATATTAATTCATAGAGGTGTGTACAGTCAAACTTCCATAATTCGGATCACCATTACAGTACCTCTCATCTACTAATACGCAAACACATATGTACCTAGCTTATTATTTTTTTTACCAAATCGCTTTGAAGGATTCACTGCATTGACCTTCAATAATTATTATTCCTATATGTTTTTGTTTTCAGCTGGTGAAGCCCATCTATACGAATTTTGTCCACACTTTTTAAAGCTGGTTTTTTATCCTTAAATAATGAAATTGTGTTCGCTTCGACACCACATTTATCAACCACTCTCTTTTGGGAAAATTTGCGATATTTCGTTCAACCTTTCAAACTCTTTATCATTCCATGTTGCCACCACTGATAAATAAATCCGACTAAATAAACGCTTTTGAGACACAATTTAGTTCGAGTTATGGAAGATTGACTGTATTTTTGTATATGGCTTTTCTTTCAAAGAGTTAAATTCTATGAAATGCTTGCACACATCCGATTGAATTCATATAGAAGGGATTCAATGATGTCTAAAACGTATCCCACTTATTTGTATGTTCAGCCGTTCAACGGTTATTTTAATTGGTTACTCAAAGAATATTCCAAGAAATAGTAATTTTACTTGAAAATTCTTACCAAGAACATCGGATGACGGAAAATTGATTTTCGAGTGGTGGGATGAAGAACTGTGGTGTGAGCGATGTTGGCTGGAATGCAACTCGCTTTTTCGTGACAGTTGTGTCTGTGGTGGAGGAGGCGGCAACAATGCGGGCGACTGCTGATGTGACTGTTCCACGCCAAGAGAACTTGTAGAAAATGACTGATTGCTATTACCACCACAGCTGCCGCCACTACCAGGTGTGTCATGCGCATACATTTTCATCATATCACCCATTTTCCACTCTTCTTTCTTATCTTTACTATTAATTACACGATTGCTAGCATTTTGAGCAAGGGCTTTTATCGAGTTTAATTTGGATTTCAGGCGGGATGGACTTTTCTCGTAAATGGCTATAAATTCATCAGTCAATTGCTTCAGTAAATCCATGGTAACAGTTTTATCGACATAATGGAACCAGTGTTTGCCTTCCGTTGATTGCGGAATCTGTGTTCGATTTTAAATACTTTTAGTGTTTTTAAATGTGTTTGAAACAGATTCCTTTTCTTACCTCCCAACGTGACCACTTGCAAGCTAAGTAGATACAGAAACAAGCTACCACTGTCGGTTTGTATTGCAGGCACATAGACGTCAGATGAAGACTATAAAATAAACGAATTAGATGGTGTCCAAAAATGATAAATGATTTAACAAATTGGTTACGTTAAGAAACACTATAGCAGAGTACAATAGAATACAGATGAATTTTCAAAAACACCGACCTGTTAGAAGCCAGAAAGTAGGAAGTTTGTGCTAAATCCTTGCAAGCTGCATATAAAAAATTTACAAATTAACTTTCCAGTACCAATAAAAAAGAAAAAATAAAAATGTATTTACCTTTGACCAAATGGCATGTCTTTACGACATGCGTATGCGGATGGTCAATTGCTACATCAAATCCAAGTGTTTGTAATAGAACATTTTCATTAAAGACCAGCTCCTGTGCCTGTTCAATATAATAAGCGTCCGTGGTGGAAGACGTGGGCTGGCTAAGGCACTTGTTAGCAGCCTTGATAACATGTTCAAGTTTTCGAGGCTGCTCTTCAACCTTAGCAGCTAGGAATAAACTCG
Source organism: Rhagoletis zephyria (assembly GCF_001687245.7). Classification (NCBI taxonomy): domain Eukaryota; kingdom Metazoa; phylum Arthropoda; class Insecta; order Diptera; family Tephritidae; genus Rhagoletis; species Rhagoletis zephyria. The sequence goes on from NW_016159156.1 coordinate 84,082, forward strand.
CTGCCGCAATGTTATTGCGGTGGAAATGCGTGAAAGAATGGAACGCATAAAAGCGATGCATATACACAATGGCAGTGTTGATGCAAAGTTGAGAGCTGTAACCGCAAAGAAATAATAAATAATAATTGTACAGCTTTTGTAGCTACTTTCAAAACTACTGCTGCAAAATTTGGCACTTACACCTGTAGACGTTGTCCCATTTCTTGAATAAGGTAAGCAGTCATTTGTCTATAAGATAATTCCGTATCAGCATCGATTCCTTGTCTACGACTCGGAGAGTTCGTAAGCTGTTCGGAGTTAAAGTACCAATGGGAGTCTTTTTCCTTCTCACCGGACCCAGATCCAGTCGACGTACCGCCGCTACTCATTTTGCCACAAATTACTATTGGGAGAGGAGTTAACTATTTTTTAATTCGACTTAATGTCCACCATAGCCTTTTTCATCAAAGTATGTACAACAAAAACTCAGCCACGGAACTTACCAGATGCACTACAACTCCTGAAAACGTATTCGTGTGTGCGTGTGACACAGCACAGCACTTCTGGATGTGGAGTTAACCAGAGTTAAACACTAGGCCCCATTAAACTTGCATTTCAGTATTGGAGCACAACATTTGGAGTCTTTTTTGCTAAAAGCAAAAACCATCAAGTGGAAAGGGAGGTGTGTGAGGAGAACAATTATGAACAAAGTCGTCACAACTTCCTCGAACCGAAGTCAGTGTTATTCCATTGGTATGTGTACTTCTGTGACTGTGCTAGAAAACACGATAATAACTGCACTATTTAACTCTCGCTTTCGAGAAAAATAATGTTATTTCAATGAATAGACACTTCGCTTTACACTTTTAGCAAAATTTTGTTAAAAATAGGAACGAAAATTTTCACGAAACACGAAAAGAAATTTTTTCACGAAACACAGGGATGCTGATGCATAGTATGTATTGATGCTGCCATATCGAATCGCTAGACAACACTTGTATTGTTTATCAGTTTCAGCCTTATATACTAGAGAAAGTGGCCTACTAAATTCATGAAATGATAAAATTTATCACTTTTGGTTGCGGAAAATACTTTTTATATTTAAATTTGTATTTAGGGACAATTCGAAAAACTTTTTTTTGGCAATATCATTTATAACAACAACATATGGCAACTTTAAATACAAACACATGTCAATAGGGTGGCAGTGGAGAAAAAACATCTAGAGTTGCCATCACTTAAATATGTTCCGTGGAGAGTTGATAGTCCCAACTCTACACCATTTTGTTACGGACGAATTCATAGAAAATAAGTAATGGCAATGCGGCATATGTACATCGAATATTCCAACCCTTTAGCTGTGGAGAAACTAAAAAATCTGGTTCGAACTATACCAAATTTTTTTTGACGCAAGTAAAAACTAACGAAGGAATAAGAGGTTAAAGTTGCATTTTTTTTACCTCCCTTTTATTAGCTCAGGATGTAACTATGTAATATTGATGAGCCTAAAAGATGCAGCGAATTTTATTCTCAAGTTACATACCTGATGACAGTAGGAATTGAAATTATAATAGCGAGGTTTTAGTTTTTTAAACTATAATTTTTGAATTCAAAGTAAGAAATTCTGCTATAGTTGAAATCAGCGTAAAATGTACTATCGATTTGCATTTTTAGTTTTTTCATAGCCAAACGCTTGGTACACTCGATGTGTTCCGGCAATGATTAATAAATTGACCTTTGTGTACAAGATTTACATTTCCAACTGCCGGGATGTTTGCATGAACCAATTTCTAAATACCGTGTAATTGCTTTTGAAAAAAGTGTTTGAAAGCGGGTTCGTCAGCTGAGCATTGGTTTACCTCACAAGCACCATAATAGTTGCGATCCCGTACGAGTCCGGACTAGTCAGAAATAGTCAGAACCAGTCAGATTTTACTGGAAATCGATCCCGTACTCGGTTCTCTGACTATTGAGAGGACAAAAAAGAGAGTAAATACTTTAGTCCGAGAATTTTTTGCTGGTAAATTCTGGTAAATGTGTCAAACGATCAGCTGTAGTGTGTTTGGCAACCAAATTGTAAACAAAAGAAAAGTGCAGTCTGCTAATTCTTGTTAAAAAGTATTTAATTACTTGTTTAAGTGGATTCTAATGAATTTGAAAGTATTTTTGGTTATTTACATGTGTGAGCTGAGTGTGTTTACATACAAAATAAGCAAAAATTTACAACCAAAACGCAATATTCTGAAATAATTTGTCATGAACATTTGAATATCTCATTTAAAGTTTAGCCGAATTTGTAAAAATAAACATCAGTTTTACTCGATATTAAACATACTTTTCTCTTAAATTTTGTAAAAGGTTATAGATATAAACATAGACCATTCATTCGAACGGTCTAAACTCGGTTGAGAAGCAACTCATTTAACTCATAAAGAAGCTTATAAGGGCACAAAAGTTTGTGTAGCTATCACAAAATGGTATCGCATGTCACATCGCGTATCGCATCGCTCTAATGAGCACTGCGCGCATTTCATATCGCATCGCGTATCGTATCGCGTATCGTATCGCGTATCGTATCGCGTATCGTATCGCTTATCGCATCGCATATCGTATCGCTCTAATGTGCCCCGCGCCTTACAGTTCAATAAGCGTACAGTATTTCAAACTCAATATCTTTGATGGCCGTTAGATCTGCCTATCTAAAACAAGACGCCCAATATTGAAATCTCGATGTGCTTAGCTTAAATGGAATTCACCGGATATCGTATGTTGGTGTATGCATATGGGCTTTCCACTATTTATCAATTTATGTATGTACATACATATGTATGCATATTTGGTGCAAATGTATGCATGTACTCACGTATCTTTAGAGGTCTTTCTTCTAGTTATCTCTAAATGCGTTATCCCCCGCTTAGATACAAAGAAATACATTCAACACAAACCATACACCTCAAGGACACTTATCACCCGGGTAAGATATGCTTGAGTGTATGATTTATGGCTATACTTTTATATGAACCGCATACAATTTCACAATAGTGGAATTCGCGCTTCTTTGTATTCGCTGTATCCGGCGTAAGTGTAACTGGACGAGCGTGTGTTTGTTGTTGTTGCGTGTGTATTTGATGTACCCATATAACGGTAATTTAGAGAAATCTTCGATAAATCAGTAAATATTAAAGCTTATTTATTAAAAATTGATGCTTGCAACAATTCTTTACGAAGAAATAAGTTTATGATAAAATTTTGGAAAATGGGCGTGGCACCGCCCACTTATGATCACACATATGTATCTCGTTAACCGCTGTACCAATTTGTACCAAACTCCGTGTGGTTGTTGTGCTTGCCACAAAAAATCAAAACGTTGAAAATTATTGAAATTGAACTAAAATTACGGGCGCTTTTCATATAACGGTAAATTTCAGTAATGTTTTGAAATATTTCGTAATTTAAGGACACTAATTTACTCAAAATTTATACACCCTGGCTGACCATGTAGCGGTAGATTTCGGAAAGGTGAAAAACATATATTTAATACTTGCGCCGGGTATTTAATGTCCGGCTCCGCCCGAACTTAACCTTTCTTACTTGTTTATTTTTGAAACTCTTATTTATTACCCATCAAGGACTCCTTTCGGACTCATATATTCTAATCGCTCAGAATATGCTTACGGGGTAAGTATTCAACAATAAAAAAAAAAACACCAATGTTTGTATACATATACATACATACATGTCGTTACCTTCCCTGCAAAAAATGGGACTGATCCGCGATGACTCCGGGAGCAATCGCAAAGGAGCATGCGACTAATACCACTTTTGATCTCTTTATATGGAATGAACTGATCGCTTTTGTTCGAGCATGTCCTATGAAGAGACTAATTGTTCACCTTTATACCCGAACGGGTATAAAAAGCGACTAGTCACTTTTAAAAAATAAAAATAAAAATTTGCGCCACCTGAGATTCGAACCGGGGTGCTCAGTTTTGTTAGGCGAATACTCTCTCTGTGTGCCAACGCCGGACATGAAATTTCATTGACTAAGTGCGTACATATCATTAAATCGTTAATAGTACCCGTTAGAGATGAGTTGGGAACTAATTGATCTCCAATTATACCCATAGGGGATGAGTCGAGACTAATTGCTCTCCATTAGTACCCGTATGAGACTAGTTGCGACTAATTAATGCCCAATTTTACCCGATTGAGAGTAATCTCGGAATACTCTCTTTAGAGATTAGTCGCACAATTTTTTGCAGGGTTAATATAGAAAAATGTTTCTTCGAGATCTTGAGTTTTAATAAACACTGAAGCTAATTTATGAATATAATATTTTTTGCTTTTAGGACTCTAGTGGGCAATCTACCGACCTTTGAATTTCGAAAGAACATTATAGGTATATGCATATTAAGGTAACTATATGAATGTTATTTTTTTACTACTATGTTTTGGATTCTTTTAGAATTTCGTGGGATAAATTTTCTAACAAGTGGGTAATTGAGAGATTTGTTCCTGATTTTCGTGGGTAATTTAGTACAGAATATCTGGCATCACTGCTCGCATGCAGTTACAATTACACAACATACAACGAAGAGCGAATTCCCATAATGTGTATTGTTTAAACATATCTATGTATTGTAACAAGTATGTGTTTGATGCGACCTTGGGAATTTGTATGCACTTTGGTAATCAGCATTAATGTGGAAATGTCTGGATGAGTGTTTTTGTTTATGTAAGTTTATATGTATATAGGAAGTGTACCGTAGATTAAGTAAAGGAATAGGATAAGAAATCCAATATGAATAAAGAAGTAGAGTTATGTAGTTTGCTGCATCTAGTCATTGATGGCATCTCTGCTAAAAAGCAGAGTAATTGATGCCAAATTAAAATAATAACAAGAGGAAGGTAATGCACCATTCAAAACTTTTTTCAGTTAATGCAATTTTGTTTTCAAAAGTTACCAAAATTGAAAAGTTACCAAATTACCAGACAGTTTTAAGTTGCCAATTTTAGTAGGATGTTATTAACTGTGGCAACTGTGGCAATCGTGTGAAAGGCTAAAGCTCACCGCTACAGAACTGATTGGATCATGTGACACTAGACCTGTTAAATTCTCCATAAGCCAGGTATTCCACATACGCAAATCTGGCACATTTTCTAGCCTCTTTCGATAGAACGAGAATGTCTGATTATGGTTTTCCGGTGAAACTAATCCGGCCATGTAAAACGACGCTGATCAACACCATCTGCACCGTGAGAATTGGGAAAGTTCTCTCCGAACAATTTCATACTAATCAAGGTTTCAAAAATGGCAACTCCTTATCGTGCGATTTCTTTACCTTGATGTCGATGGGGATAATAAGAGCCGCAGATCTAAATGGCTCAGGATTTTTTTTTTACATGAGCGTGCATTTATTGGCGTATGCCGATGATATCGACACTATCGGCCCTAACAAACACAACTTCTGTTCTGCCCCTTCCAAGTTGTATATAAAAACAAAGCGAATTAGCTTGGCGGTAAACAAGAAAAATAGGAGGTATTTTGTGTCATCAAGCAGAAAGTCAGCGCATTAACTCCTTGGCGTTCACGATGGAACGACCAAATGTAGGACATTTTGCATTCACTTGGCATTTCCAACTGGCTTCAGTTGGCGCATAGAGAAACGATGCCAAAATCCGCGTCCAACAACAAGGCTGATATAAATACTTAGGTATAATAGACTAATTAAAAAAGAAAAATTCCCGGAGCCTATGATTAACTACTCCCAGAAAGATGAAACAGTTGTTAAAACTTAAGACCTTAATACTAAGGGCTGGTTTCTCCAACTCGACTTAACTTAGTTCAGCCACTTTTTGGACTTAAGTCAAAAGTTAACCTAGGTTTTACACAGCTTATTCTTGACTAAGTCAAGAAAATTGACTTAACTAAGTGAAGTTGAGTTGGAGAAACCAGCCCTAAAAGTATTGCGATTATCTATTTTCCATGGGGAGAACTGAGTATTTAATTTCTGAGTATTGTAACTCGACAACAGATGAATGCGAAATACATCAGTTCAGCGACTTCGCCTTGACCTGCGGACTCATATCTTGATACATATGTATGTATTTAAAATTTCTAACTGCCTTAATTTACGTTTAACTTGATTTTTTAAACAGGTGGCATCCCACCTACGTATCACTAAGAAATAAAGCTTTTTCGATCGATACCCATATCTAGTGTTATAATTGATTTAACTTATTAAGTATTTTGAGTTTAATTATAAATTAGGTGGCAACTCTTTTCGAAAAAGTAAATCATTATAGCACATCTACAGGCTCATTTTTTTAAAATCCAACGTTAAAATGCAAATTTTTTTCTTAAATTTGTATAAAAATTATACACAATAACATTTCTATTGCTCTGAAGAACTTCCATTCCGAAAATGAAAGTTATATCTGCAAAACCTAAGTTGCTAGAGCACTTTAAACGCTCAAAATTGACTCTAAAACAAGGCAATGAATTTTCTTTGAAATCGATTCATTACTTCTCGTGCAATAAGCGTTTTTGTGAAGCTCTAAAAATTACAACTACAACATTTGAACACGGCATGCAAACCGAAAAGTAAGACGTATTCTTTTTACTACGTCAATAATGAAAATTTCAGGTCATTTATTTTTTATTATTAAATTTTTTTCTGAAAAAGGACTTGATATACACCCATTTTGACTGCAAATCCGTGAAAACCAAATTTTAAGGTACTTTTATTTTGACTTTGTAGAGCTTTCGTCGAAGGCATACATTCGTCACGAAGTGCTTAATGATCTTTTTCGTAGAGCTTGAGCGACAAAATTGGGATATACAAAACTCACTATGTCAGGACTGAAGTTTTAATAGCTGTTCTCTTCACCTTTCTGAAAGTAGTACACCGTAGTTTCCGGGGAACAAATATATGTATATATATATATTTCTTTTAATTTGGTCTAATGTATACATGTTTTCATTTTATAACCTAATTCCACAAGTTTGACTACTTACCTTTATAATTATCTCAAATCAGTTAATAAAAAAAACGAACACTTTTATAAAATAATTTTTTATTTTTAAGATGAAACATACAAAAAATTTGCTAAAACGTTGCATATTCATCACTGGAATTACACAATCATTTATTTACTATACGTACTCGTATTTATGTGTATTTCGTAAAATTTATAATACGAAATTTCGGTTTGATTGCGCTTTATTATAAAAATGTATAATACTTTGATATAACCATACCACATGCATTTTTGTATATTCACAATATATGTATGTACATACATATATGTACATATGTGTGTGAATGTATGTATGCATGTCCTTATATAGTAATTGAAATTTGAAGTTTCATTGATTTGAACTGCTTTATGTAATCGGAATGTAGGTGAACTTTGCTTATAAAAAACGAATATGTAACTTTTTTGTATACATATTTATGGTATTTGCATTCAATTTTAAATAATTCACAGATTTTTCTTTATTTGTCAAAGAATTGATTATTTGGTTTTTGCTATTCATTAGAGGATTTACATTGTATCATGTTGCACAAATTACAAGTTTTTCATTGAGTTTGATACCGATTCCTATAAGTACTCATGGGTGTCATATTTGCACAGACTATTTAAAAAGAGAGTAGTAGTGTTTATATGAAATGTAGGAAAATGTCAAATATTTCATGTCAGCGATACTACCAAAATTAAAACTACACATCTGCTTTGAAACTACCTAAAAGGTTTTGAGTGATTGATTGTTGTAGTAAATAGGAAAATCTACGACTTTTCCGTGTTCGTTTAAATGGAGTTACATATTATCTATTGTGGAACGATTTTCCGTCATCGCTTGTCAAATTCGGTTTTGAGACAAACTGATTTCGGCCTTGTGCCATCTTCAGTGTCATTTTTCGTTCTCGAATGACGGAAAATCGTTCCACAATACATTATACTCCCATACATATAGATATATTTCATGATCCGATGATCAGATGTAAACCAGATTAGTATGTGACCACCTCTGAGACATTACCTTTCCGATGCAAGTTATGCGGTAACATACATAAAAAATTAAATATATATATATATTCCGACCTCCTCATTTTTGTGTAGGTCGGTTTAAAAGGAAAAAAATTCAATTGAATCTTAACAAATTATCAAATCAAACGGACCTAGATTACTTCTTTTTGGTTGTTTTGGACCTAAATTAATTGATTTAATAATCTTTAGATAATATAACTTCGCTGTATGCATTTCAAAAGAGGCACAACTCAAAATTTGGTATTTTTGAAATTATGCGCTAAGAATGTACAAAGAGCTTTTATTTACCTTTCAGCAAAATCTGGAGCAAACTTTTGTATTAATTACTTTAAAAGATAATGTCTCCTTTGGCCATATTATTGTCATGTGCTAAAACATAGTTTTTTGCATTTTCTGACAAACGTCTCCTTTTGAGTTGTGCCCCTTTTGAAGACGTTGTGCGAGATGTATATAAGACTACTAAGTTCATACAGGTGCAATTCAAGAACTGAGCTTATATCTTCTTTTCAAGTCCATTTTAGTCATATTTCGACGGATATTAGCTTAATTTCATTTACACTTTAACCCCATTTCTACAAAAGTCCATTATTCCAGCAACCTAGACAAAATATTTCAACCGTTTCAAAGGAGGAGGCCCGTAAGGCAACAAGTAGCTCGAACCTGATAACGCTTCTAGATCCGGTTGAATTTCTAATCTGACAAACAGCGAATACTAAAGCTTATTCCCTCCGTTTAATCGAGTGGCAGTACGTACCTCTAACCTCCCGACTACGGCGGTCGCTATTGACTCGATTCTTCTCCTTCCTTATTTGCGCTGTAACCACCTAAGCGATTAAACTATAGACCTTTTTTAATTTGAAATAAAATGCTTAAAACCGAACCGTGAATCGGCATCTTCATTGTTACCCGAAATAAAATTATCAGACTTTTACTTTTTAAAAATAATTTCATTCGACGAAGTCTTCTGACTTCACATAAACCCAAGAAAAGTATAGAGAGAATAAAAAGGTCGTTATCATGGAGCGGTGTCAGATATGGCTGACTTCCAAAACGTCAATTGCATTGCATACGTACAAAGTTTAATGTTCCATAACGCCGAACTACAATTGGTTGACAATGTACACTTTTCCAAAACCCTCCGAAAAGTTATCGAAACGCATTGCTAGCGCAATCAGCGCATCAGAAACAAAGTTGATGCTTCGTTTGTTATTGGTTACCATTGGTGTTTTAAAAATGCAAAATTCCGAAATGGTGATTATTGTTTTATTAAATATTCCAAATATGCAATGTATATGGTTGCAATGTTTCGCTACTCTGCATATGCAAAGAGTTTAAATACCGCAGTGGAACATTATCCAAACATTGTATTGCAACGTTTTGGAAGTCAGCCTATCTTTCTTTCGGTTGATAAAAAAGGTGCATACATCCAGTCCAGTTTTAAGTGCTTTATTTAAAATAAAAAAATAAGGCCTAGATGAAACACTCTATACAATACATGATGGAGTACTGCTACCCAATGGACCGAATAAAGATAATATAGTAGTTTAAAGGTGTCCACTGTCAGGAGAAGTGCTGGATTCAGTGGAAGATACCTTAGCTGAGACACAAAAATCCCCGAATATTTGACTTCTAAAGTTAAATGAGTTGCTACATTTGCTTCGTAGAACACCAAAAGCAGCAAAAACATGCGGCGCTTTGACAAAAATGCACATGGTCTGAAATAGAATATGCAGAAGGGCGACTTTTTGCCACATTCCTCAAGTCGGTGTCACTGTATGACGCGGAAGTTTGGGCAAATACCCTCGACACACCCGACGAAGTGCGTCACTATACTTCGTTATACTTCCCAACGCAATTATTTATGTAGAGAAGCTCTTCCTCTACAATGTAGTATTTTCATATTTTTTTTTTTAACTCATTTAAACTAGAAAAAACAGATCCCTTTGTTATAGCATTATCGTACTAGGCTTAAAAGTTGCGGAATGAGTGACAGTTTTACAGAAAACATTTTCACGAAAATCAATAGGTGTTTTTCGAAATCAACACTTTATAATAATGATTTAAAAATTTTATAGAAATACGGATTAAAATTTCTTTTCGAATCTGTATTACAAAAGTGCTTTGAAAACGAATAATTCGTAAAAAATTTATGGGAATTTAAAAAACAGCAACGTTATTTTTTTCTCGAAAATCGATATTTCGAAGACGGTTATTTTCAAACCAATCTATTCAATTGTTGTTTTTTAAGGGATGATTTTTCAAGAAGATTTTTCACGTTTCATGTCAACCGGAACAGAGCTATATCCAAAAATTGGGGCAATACAAAGGTGAAAAATTATATCATTAATAAAATATACGTGCGTTCGATTTCAATACTTTTTCTTCCATACAAAAGAAATTATCAAGAAAATGCATAACACCGTCAGCAAAAAAATAAAAATACATATACCATTTTAGCCAAATAAAATTTAATGGGCAAACTGCATATCTAAATTAAAAAAAAAATCGGAATAAAAGTTTGAGTGCAATTGCTAAAGTTTGTTAAATTTTCGTAATTTTTGTACGAAGTTGGAAATGTGAATTTATGTGTTGCTGGTTATATAATGTGCTAGACTTTTATAAAAAAATATTACCATTAAAAAAAAAATAAAAGTAGCCAAACAGGTCAGAATGTCATTTAACTTAATCAGCTCAACAAAAGGGCAGGTTGCGCAGATGTGTTGCGAATACCACTAATATAAATATACGTACATATGTGTTTATGAACAATGTAAACGTGGATAGTGCATCATATAATAATAACTCTCTCTGGTAATATGCGAATGTGTGTATGCTTAGATGCTGAGCTTTTTGCTTTTTAACTCACAATTCTAAATGAAAGCAAACTTTAATAACTTTGAAACCTCAAAACTGAGGCTTCCCCATTTATGTACTTATTTTCTATTATACGGGACTTTTATTTACTATAAGTATGTATTCAATTAATAACATATGCATTACTATACGTACATACATATATAAGTATATATGNCTTTATATATTTGTGATCTTTATATTGGAAATCTATCAATTTATCAACTATATTTCTAAAATACTTAGTTAAAATCTCTTAATGTTTGTATATATATATATATATATACATATACATATATTTTCTATCTCTTGTATGAATTTTAAATATGTATGTATGTATTTTTATTTATTGAAAAACTTGTACATATGTATTGATCGTAGCGTAAATCGG